>NW_024069297.1:0-54168 GCF_009389715.1 Phoenix dactylifera
ACAAGGATTGCCATTGGAACACCAGTGCCTGTTTTAGATGTGGTAAGATAGGTCATAAAATTGCAGACTGCCCACAAAGAAACGAGAATAGATCTACTCAGGCAATGGAAGGAAGCCAGGGGCCAAAGACTCAAGGAAGAGTATTTGCACTTACACAACAAGATGCACAGGCTTCTGATGTGTTGACGACAGGTATTAGTCTAGTCCCAATATTTATTTCTATTTATTGTTTTGCCATGCCCACTGCTCTTTGTTGGACAACTCATTATGCTACTAGAAAAAATTCAATAGTTACATAACATTTTTTTGATTGATTGTCAAAAGAAGAATATAAACTTTTAACTTTTGAAAGTGTTCACACGGAATAAGACATAATAATGAATGTACCAACAAGCAAGTAATTCTAGAAAAAGAAAAAGAAAAAAAAAAGGGAAAAAAATCTAGACTTGACACGGGTATGTTGAGGTTTAAATCAGAATGTGCAGAGAAAATGTGGTGAATGGAATTATTTGAAATTGGTCAGACAAGACGACTTTGATTTGAAGAGTGTTATGACTTAGTTTGGAAGAAGTATAATCTACTCTTGAACTACATATACGAAAATTTCGTGGACGAAATTTCTTTTAAGGGAGGAAGGATGTGAGACCTCGGAACTGGGCCCGGTCCATTTGACCGGCCCAGTCCCAGGTTTTGGCCTCACGTGCCACGCACGTGAGGCACCAGGATGGAAGGATCCATCCCAAAGAAGGAGGAAGCCCTGTTTTTAGGGCTTCTTCTCCTTTTCTTTGAGGCCACCCGAGTCCCCTCTTCTTCCTCGTGCAGCCGCCCGAGAGAGAGAGAGAGAGAGAGAGAGGAGGGAGCCATTGAAGCCGGTCTTCTTTGATCCGGGTGGTTCCATTGCCGCCGGAGAGGAAAGAGCAGCCGAAGAGGGAGGAAGCCGCCGGATCTTCGCCGAGGCAGAGGTAAGGTTCCTAATTTCATTTCTCTGTTAAACCATTTGAAAAAAAAAAAAGAAGAAAGAAAGAAAGAAGAAGAGAGGGAAGAGGAGACTTACCCGTGTGCGGCCGCGAGCACCGCCGATGCTGCGGGTCCCCGCCGCGGGCTCTTCCTCTCTTAAGCTCTCTTTCTCCTCCGTGGGAAGAAGGAGAGAGCCAGTGGACGTCTCCCGAGCTTGCCGACCTCCCTTCGTGGGAGAAGAAAGAAGAAGAGAGAAAGGGGGGGAAGGAGAAGAAGTCGGGAGAAGAGGAGGAGGAGAAAGAAAAGAAAGAAGAAAGAAAGGGGAAAGGAGGAAAAGAAGTCAGAGGAAGCTTCGGGAGAAGGAGAAAAGAAAAAGAAAAGGGAAGGGAAGGAAAGAAAAGAAAAGAAAAAGAAAAGAAAAAGAAAATAAAAGAAAAGAAAAGCAAGAAAAAGAAAAGAAAATAAATAAATAAATAAATAAAGGGAGAGGGTGGTTTACGGGTATGAACCCGAAACCGAACCCGAACCCGAACCCGGGGCGCTAGACACTTCTACAGGGTCGGCCCTGGGAGAATGTTAAAATTTAAGTTTTATAAATATAAATTGTGATGAATTTTAAAAGAAAATATGATTTTTGGATATTAGGTTCTGCGAGAAATTTGTGAGATAATTGGATTTACTGTGGATCGCATTCAAAGTAAGTAAATGAACTGCCTTTTTTTAGACTATTCATCTTATATAATTTATTTTTGCATTAAATAAATTTGTTAATGAATTTATATGTTGATTTATTGAATTTACAAAATGATGATTTGAATGAAAAAAATGGATATGTGAATTGGAATAATATTTTTCGGACTATTGTTTATATTTTACTGTTTCTTGCATCGTATATGGCATATTTAGATCGGGATTATGATATGATCTATTTTGTTACAAAAAAGAATTTTGATGTGCATTAGATTTGGAACTCTCAGCCTGACTATGTTCTGGATCCTGCCAATTGGGGTTATGCATTGGTAATTTCTGGCCCCACCACAGGTATAAGTGTGTTATTCTGGCCCACTTCGCAGGTATAAGTGCAGGTATTCTGGCCCACTCTGCAGCGGTATAAGTGCGGTTCTGTTTCTGGCCCAGCCACAGGATATAAGTGTGGTCGTAGTTAAAGGCTGTTGAGATGAATGTGATTTGTTTCGAATTAGATTTACGATTATGTATATGGATATTTGAAAGATACGGATTTAATTTGATTTGTATTTGAAAATGAATTGATTATGTTATTATGCGACTCATTGTAATTTGTATTCATATTTTATGTTATTATATGAATTGACTAGTTAAGGTGTTGTTACTTACTGGGCTGTCTAGCTCATTATACGATTTCTTACTGTTTTTACAGATCCGAAGAATTAGCTCGATCCGGGTTTTACAATATGGAAGAGCGAATAAAAAAATTATGACACAAGTTATCTTAGATTAGGTTTTGTTTAAATTAATGTTCTAGTCTTTATTGTTCCGCTGCGCATTGAGAACTGTGAAACTGTTATAATTTATGTCAGTCAATGGAATAAGATTGCATTTATTTCAGCTGAATTATTTTAGTTATATATTTGAGATGTTTGGTTTAAATGCCTTGCATGGCTCGTAGGGAGTTTCTTACGGGTGTGCGGCGGTTGGCGCGGACCTCCGGCTCGCGATCTCGGGCCGGGGGCGTGACAAACTCGAATTCCAATTAAGGCTTTACATTGGAACACAAAGACTTAATAAATAAATCTAGCTTGATTTTATGATTCAGAGTCAAAATTAGTTTGATAAGATGCATAGTCAATCAAGCTTACACCCCAACTTCAATTTTTCCATCCATTACAAGGAGCTTGAAGCCTATAAAAAGAGCCTCTTCCTCCCAGCCCCACAAACAAAGGCCACTAATAAATAATATAGTATATGATACGGTCCCAGTTCTAATATTATTCAACACAAGATCCGTCTGTTTCTTTCAGAGGTTATTGGTTGTATCCTTTGTTTGCATTATTCTCGGAAATAACTTGTATGAAGTAGTTATTTGCAAATTTGATTTCATCTATTCTTGTGTTTTCTACTTTAGGCACTCAATTATTACATTCCAACATTAATTGGTTATTGGAATTTCAGGGACAATAGTTGTCTGCCTTGGAAGAAACAAAAACAAAGAAAAAGAGAAATCTGATACTGTTGGGAATTCGATAATATGGGCAAAGAAGGATTAACGAAGCCAACTTCAGATAGCTAGCATCAAATTAATATGTTTGTGTTTATGTGGCAGTCGGTGAATGGCTTGCTTTTTAACTCGTATAAGTTAAATATTGTCATTTGTGTCTCATTTATTGCTCTTGTTGAGCCTATCATCTTCCAGGCGGCATCTCAACATGATAGCTGCAAGATGCTTTCCATGATAATTGCTTTATTCTGGTCTGAATTATGAGTCATTCTCAGTTCTTGATGTGTGGTGCATTTCTAGGCCTCAATGTGGTGGGATTTGGTTGGGCCTGGTTTTGATCTCGAATCACGTCAAATTCATCAGGTCTATTGGAGACACTTAAGTTTACGAAAACCATTTAATTGCCTTGTTATAGGGATGGGATGAACTTCTAGAGTTTTTTGTTTTAAAAAAAAATAATACGAGAGACTTCCAAGGTTTGCTTGTCTTGAAAAGGTTTAAATGTGAAGGTAGCTGCATATGAGGTTCTACTGCAGAAAACAGTTGGAGGGGCATTATGGTGTCAAAAAATAAGAATGTACAGTAGGTTTGGATAAAAATCAAGAGCTTTTGGTTTTCTATTTCAGGGTCATCATAACATATTCTTTTGCAAGAATCTGTCCGCACTTGGATTGATAGAAGCTTCCTGCAATTGTCAAATGTTGGTTGTTTTGCATCAAGAAGAATCTTACGGATGCACAAGTTTCATTCCTATCTCAGTTTCTCAACCAAAATTAAAAATGGCCCTTCTCCACTTGTATTAATTGGAAACCAGCCACTTCCTAGCATCGTGCTTGATGTTGTTAATTTATTTGTGCTTGCAATTGAAGATTGATCAAATAAGCTTCTACTTGCTTTGGCTATAATTAAAAATATATGTAAATAGTTAGTTACTTTAAAATTAAAACAATTAACAATTTAAGTACCAACGCATGCAATTAATACTTGTTTTCACGATCTCAATGAACTTGTCATGGGCTTGGTCTTTCTTTGTTTTAAAAAACAAAACGAATAATCTTGAATTGCATTACAAGAAGATAACAAAAGAAATATAGTCAACGTAAATGGAGTAATGTTGGTTTATTAACACCGCCAAACATTTGTTTGGGTGGTATCGCCTCTTGCCATTTAGACAAAGGGGCTAGGGTTCAATTCTATTCGATTTTATTTGGAGCCAGCAGTTGAGGGATAGGGTAAAAACAAAAAAAAAGAAAAGAAAATGCTGGTTGAATTGGGCAACAACCATACATAATAGTTATATTTCAAATAATTATGCTATAATTTATAACTTAAAAGGTATTCAGTGCAAAAAGTAAATGCCATTATATAGCTAGACAGTGAAACAATTATGGTCTCTACTTTGATGGCTATTTAACTCACATAGTCAGTATCATCCCGACAACTATATAAAAGTGAGTATCAAATATACTTATAAAATGTCATCTTGCTGAAAACATATTTGTGAAGTTCAGTTTATTTGTAAACTCTGCTTTAGCTGGTTGTACCTAACATACACTCTTGATACATAATTTCCAAGGGATATACGAATTGCTAACTATTAAAGTGGTCATATATCTATACCATAATGCAATCTGTGGATTCAAGCGTTCATTCCGCACACCCTCATGTGATTGAGTGCATGAGGTAGAGAGAAGAAAATATTCAATAATTCGAAAAACCATCATGACTCATCGATTCTGCTCACCATGTGTTGAGAGTACTAGCCCTTAGATAGACGAAAGCATATTGCATCATGACCATACAGCAGAAATTGTACTATATCACTGATTAATAATAGTCTATGTTGGGGGAAAACCCAAATCAAGTCATTTTAGAGGCGCTCGACTAGAGAGCGCCGACCAGAGAGGCGCTCGACTAGAGAGGGCCGACCAGAGAGGCGCTCGACTAGAAAGCGCCGACCAGAAGCAACCCCGCCACAGGACACTCCGCTAGGCGACCTGCTCGGCTCGGCACCTGTGCCAGGCCCATGCCTTAGCCGAATACCCAATCCCGCCTAATCCTCCAAAAGATCTGACGACTAAAGTACATGACTCCACTACAATCTGCCACCATCCCTAAGTCATCAAGGCACGAGATCTCCACAGGAACTCGGCACGACCTATCATTAATGCATAAGACCCCCTCAGGCCTCCGATGCACTCAGTCATTAAATGAACACAGCTCAAGACGATTCTCCGGATCACTGAACCGTCAAAGCGTGTGGTTCACCCTGACCACCGGTTCACTCAGCAATTAATGCACTTACCATCTACGAACCCCAGGCCCGCCACGGCCGACGGTTCAACCACCCCCAACGGGTCCGATCAACCATGACAGCTCCCTGACTCCAGTCTGATCTGGCCTTATTCTCCACAACGCCATTAATGAGCATGATCGTGCCCAATTATTACAAAAGAAGACAAATTTCTGTCACCTCCCAGGTAACATAATATCCCTCTATAAAAAGGGAACCTGGGGGAGGGACGGAGGGACGGAAAAAAACACAAAAACATTCTCCTCCTTGACCCCCCTATATTAGCCCCCTCTGACTTAAGCTTCGGAGGGCCGGCGCCGGAAAGCCCGGCCACCGGCTTTCTTGCAGGACTCTCCAGGAGGACGCCGCCCGTCGACGTACCGCCACCCCGGCAGCGGAGCTCCTCCCCTCTCGGTTCGCGGCAGCCCCCGGGTCCAATTTCCAGCAACAGTTGGCGCTAGAGGAAGGGACCGAGTTGCTGCCATGAAACTAAGAAGTAAAGGGGCCTCCAATGCCTCTCGACGTCCTCCACCTAGTCCTGGACACTCTGTCCAGAACTCGCCACCTCCGGCCGAGTCAACTCCTCAAGTTCGGCCGGAGCAGTTTGATGCCCTAGTGCAACAGGTGCAGGCCTTGGCTACTGCGTCCAAAGCTTGCAACCCAGGGGCGTCCCGACGGTACCCGCTCCCTCCGGCCCCGGTTCAACCGGAGCCTCCTACAAGTGGACTTCCCCTTCGAGGTCAGGACTCTCAAGTCCGGGCCTCCTTCTGGAGAGAACACCCAGTTAGAGGCCCTGGTGACTTGCCACAACCCTCAGAGGCCGAGTCAGTTCCAGGGCAACTCGCACCAGAACGGACCGCTGCAGCGATCCCTCAGAATGACGAACTCGACAAGAAAGTCGAGGAGCTGGAGCGCCAGATCCAGGCACTCCACGGAAGGAAATCGGGACGTAACAGTGACTTCGAGTTCACTACGAAGTCCCCCTTCTCCCCGGAGATCGAAGATGAGCCGGTCCCGTCGCGGTTCAAGATGCCCCAGGTGGAGCCTTACAACGGCAGGGCCGACCCCCTAGACCACCTAGAAAGTTATCGGGTCTTAATGGCCCTACAAGGAGCCTCGGAGGCCATGATGTGCAAAGCTTTCCCAGCGACACTCCGAGGACCGGCCCGGCTTTGGTTTACCGGGCTAAAGCCGAGTACTGTCTCCTCCTTTGAGCAGCTCGGCAGGCAGTTCGCCGGCAATTTTGCCGCTAGCCAGCCCCAGCGGCGGACATCAGACTCCCTCCTTGATATCAAACAAAAGGAGGGAGAATCCCTCAGGGAGTATTTGGATCGGTTTACCGCCGCAACATGGAAAGTCCGGGAGCTCGACCAGTCAATCGCCATGTCAGCACTAAAGACTGGAGCCCGGTCTTACAGGTTCCTCTTCTCTATCGAGAAGAACTTCCCTGCGGACCTCACCGAAATGCTTGTTCGAGCGCGGAAGTACGCCAAGGCTGAGGAAGCCCTGGCCGTTAGGCGGAGCGGGGTCGAGCAGAACCCCAAGAAACAAAAGAGACGCCGCGAGGAGCGTGGCCAGCCCAGAAGCCCGTCTCCGCGCCGAACTAAAAATCCGCCCCGCCTGAAGAGTCCACCCCGACTACGGGGACCGCCTCGGCAGAGGTCACCACTCCGCCCGAGGTTCCCACCACGGGCTCGTGCGCCTGAAGGGAGGTATGAAAGCTACACTCCCCTTACTGCTCCTCGGGCCAAAATCCTCATGGAGATTGAGGGGCAGGATTGTATCCGGCTCCCACCTCCGAGACGAGATCCCGGAGCTCGGCATGATTCCCGGAAGTATTGTCGTTTCCATCGGGATCACGGCCAGATACTGAGGACTGCTATCAGCTCCGGAACGAGATCGAGGCACTCATTCGCCGAGGGATGCTCGATCGATTTGTGCGAGGCCGGCGTGAAGAAAAGAAGAAAGCCGAGGAAGCTGCACATCCTGAAAGTTCAAATGCCAACAGGCCCATCGCCGGCATCATCAACACCATCCAAGGCGGGGCCTCTGTTGGAGAAGCTTCGGGGGAAGGGACCTCCTCGAAGTGCCTACGCGCCTCTGAAGCTATCTCCTTCTCGGATGATGATCTGAAGGGAGTCGAAACCCCCCATGACGATGCCGTTGTCATCTCCATGATTATAAATAGATTTGATGTAAAACGTGTCTTGATCGATAATGGAAGCTCGGCGAATGTTTTGTATTTTGATGCCTACTGTAAAATGGGGGATGACAAAAGAACAACTGCGGAGGATGAATGCTCCGCTGGTCGGATTTACTGGGGATTCAGTCCCAGTAGAAGGCAAGGTCGACCTCCTGGTCACGGTCGGGCTCGCCCCCCGTGAAAGTACCGTAAGGATGAGCCTCCTTGTGATACGCCTGCCTTCGGCCTACAATGCCATCCTTGGAAGACCAGGTCTCAATGCCCTCCGAGCAGTGGTCTCAACTCACCACCTGCTCGTGCGATTTCCCACCAGCCACGGAGTTGGCGAAGCTCGTGGGGACCAGATGGTAGCCAGACGATGCTACATGGCGACTCATGAGACGAAGCGACCAGCCGAGGTGCCTACCCCAGCAACCGACCGGCCTTCAGCTAAAACCTGGGAGACACGAGTCAGCCCTCAGAAGGAGCGGGTGGAGCTCGGTGAGCTACTAATCCAAATTTCTTTATGTGAAAATTTTTCCGAGCTAACCGTGCAGGTCGGCTCTGGCCTCAATGAGTGCGAAAGGGATCGCCTCGTCAACTTCTTGCGAGACAACATGGACGTCTTCGCGTGGTCACCCGCGGATATGCCGGGGATAGATCCAGAGATCATGGTCCACCGGCTCCAAGTAAAGCCAACCTGCAAGCCCGTGCGACAAAAGAAGCGAGGCGCCGCCCCTGAACGACAACGAGCAGCAGCCAAAGAGGTCGACAAACTCCTTGAGGCTGGCTTCATCCAGGAGATATCCTACCCGGAGTGGCTTGCCAACGTAGTCCTCGTCAAAAAAGCCAGCGGAAAAAGGCGCATGTGCGTGGACTACACTGACTTGAATAAAGCCTGCCCAAAGGACAGCTTCCCACTGCCCAGCATCGACCAGCTCGTGGACTCCACCTTGGGGCACGAGCTGTTGGCGTTCATGGACGCCTTTTTCGGATACAACCAGATCCGCATGGCGCCAGAAGATGAGGAAAAAACGGCCTTCATCACCGACGGGGGTACTTACTGCTACAAAGTAATGCCATTCGGCTTAAAGAACGCCGGAGCAACTTATCAAAGACTGGTTAGCCGGATCTTTAAAGACCAAATAGGTAGAAATATGGAGGTCTATGTTGATGACATGCTGGTGAAGAGCAAGGTGGCGCAGGACCATGTGGCCGACCTTGATGAAGCATTTTCCACACTCCGAAGGTACCAAATGAAGCTCAACCCAGCCAAATGTGCATTCGGAGTTACCTCCGGCAAATTTCTCGGCTTCATCATTACACAACGAGGAATCAAGGCCAACCCTGAAAAGATCCGAGCACTCCAGGAAATGACGCCCCCGAAGGCAGTCAAGGAGGTACAACGGCTTACAGGCCGAGTTGCAGCCCTCGGGAGATTCATCTCCCGCTCGGCCGAGCGCTGCCTTCCATTCTTTGCGGCTCTAAAGAAGCCGAAAAATTTTCTGTGGTCGGACGAGTGCCAGCAGTCTTTTGAAGAACTCAAGCACCTTCTGGCCTCCCCTCCCCTGCTCACAAAGCTCCAACAGGGTGAACTCCTCTACCTGTATCTAGCTGTTTCCCCTGTAGCATTGAGCTCGGTCCTGGTCCGAGAGGAGGGCAAGCTCCAAAAACCAGTGTATTACACTAGCCGGGTCTTGAGGGATGCAGAGACCCGATACTCTAAGCTGGAAAAGACTGTTTATGCCTTGGTCGTCTCAGCACGAAGACTCCGGCCTTATTTTCAAGCCCACACAATGGCCGTGCTGACCGACCAGCCAGTAAAGCAGATCCTGCAAAGATCGGACCGCGCGGGCCGGATAACTAAATGGGCCATCGAGCTCAGGGAATTTGACCTCGAGTACCGACCCAGACCGGCGATCAAAGCGCAAGCACTCGCCGACTTCATAGTCGAGTGCACTATACCGAGCGAGGTCGAGCCCGAACCCAAGTCTACGCCAACGGAGCAGACCCCGAGTTTGGCATGGACATTACATGTCGACGGCTCCTCAAACTCGGGAGGTAGCGGAGCAGGTCTCATCCTCACCGGCCCAGAGGGGGTGGTCGCTGAGCAGGCCCTACGCCTCGAGTTTCCTGCTTCCAACAACATGGCGGAGTACGAAGCACTCGTCGCCGGGCTCAAGCTAGCCAAAGAGCTAGGAGTGAAGGACCTGGAGGCCTTCAGTGATTCTCAGCTCGTCGTCAACCAAATCCTGGGTGACTTCAAAGCCAGAGACCCCACAATGCAAAGGTATCTTCAGAAGGTACGAGATCTCGCCTCGTCCTTGGGTTCTTTCTGCATTCAACATGTTGCCAGGTCGGAGAATCTCAGGGCCGACCAGCTGTCAAAGCTGGCGTCTTCTCGCATGAGCGAGCTCCCTAAAACAACGGCATTGGAGTATCTCCAAAAACCCAGCACGGAGGAGCCCGAGCAGGCTCTCTGTGTTGAGTTCGAGCCAAGCTGGATGGACGAGCTCGTCAGCTACCTGCAAGATGAAGTCCTCCCCAATGATGAACAAGAGGCTCGCCGAATAAAGCGCTCCACCACCCGGTACATATTGTATGAGAGAAAGCTTTATCGGAGATCCTTCACCTCTCCCCTCCTCAGATGCCTTCGCCCGACAGAGGCTGATTATGCAATGCGCGAAGTCCATGAAGGGATCTGCGGAAATCATCTGGGAGGACGAGCATTGGCCTATAAAATCTTACGCCAAGGATACTATTGGCCGACACTCCAGAAGGATACCACGGACTTCGTCCGAAGATGCGACCGGTGCCAGAGAAACGCCAATGTCCAACGCCGACCCTCGGCTCCCCTAACCTCTATCAGCTCCCCTTGGCCTTTTGCCCAGTGGGAAATTGACATTCTAGGGCCATTTCCTCTGGCTACCGGGCAAAGGAAATTCCTGGTTGTCTCCATCGACTATTTTACAAAATGGGTGGAAGCCGAGCCACTTGCCCGGATCACCGAGCAGAAGATGCGGGATTTTGTCTGGAAGTCAATAATCTGCAGATTCGGGCTCCCCCGCATCCTCATATCCGACAACGGCCGCCAGTTCGACAACCTCCATTTCAGAGGATTCTGCTCCGAGCTTGGCATCGACCACCGCTTCACCTCGGTCGCGCACCCTCAGACGAATGGAGAAACCGAGGTAACAAATTGTACTATTTTGCAGGGGCTCAAAGCCAGGCTTGACAAATCCAAAGGACAATGGGTCGAAGACCTATACAATGTCCTGTGGGCTTACCGGACTACATTCCGTGTCCCCACCGGCGAGACTTCCTTCAACCTAACATACGGAACGGAAGCTGTCATCCCGTTGGAGATCGGACTCCCATCTCCGAGGGTAGAGCATCATGATGCCAGCTCCAACTCCTCACAGCTCAGGAACAACCTCGACCTGATCGAGGAAACAAGGGAGGCCGCCCGAGTTCGCATGGCGAGGTACCAGCAAAAGACAGCTCAGTACTACAACGCCAGGGTCAAAATCAAATCCTTCAAAGCAGGGGACCTTGTCCTCAGAAGAGCCGAGGCCTCCCGACCAACCGAGCAGGAGAAACTGGCTCCAAACTGGGAAGGACCTTAGCGAGTCACGCGCATCCGTCGGCCCGGAACTTACAAGCTAGAGTTTCTAGATGGGACTCCCATTCCACAAAGCTGGAGTTCTGAAAATCTCCGCGTGTACTACCAATAGAACCCCGAGGGGTCCCCCACTATCTAACCATAAATTTCATTTTATGAACGGCTTATGCGCTTGTTCGAACTCACCAATTCTCCTATGTTATCTCATAGTGCTCGGCTCGTTCTCCAACCCCGACCACGGTCGGGATGCCCCGATACAGCGGGATGTGTTCTCCACCAACCAACGAGCTCGGTTCGTTCTCCTACCCCGACCACGGTCGGGATGCCCCGATACAGCGGGATGTGTTCTCCAACCAACGAGCTCGGCTCGTTCTCCTACCCCGACCACGGTCGGGGTGCCCCGATACAGCGGGATGTGTTCTCCACCAACCAACGAGCTCGGCTCGTTCTCCTACCCCGACCACGGTCGGGATGCCCCGATACAGCGGGATGTGTTCTCCACCAACCAACGAGCTCGGCTCGTTCTCCTACCCCGACCATGGTCGGGATGCCCCGATACAGCGGGATGCGTTCTCCAACCAACGAGCTCGGCTCGTTCTCCTACCCCGACCACGGTCGGGATGCCCCGATACAGCGGGATGTGTTCTCCACCAACCAACGAGCTCGGCTCGTTCTCCTACCCCGACCACGGTCGGGATGCCCCGATACAGCGGGATGTGTTCTCCACCAACCAACGAGCTCGGCTCGTTCTCCTACCCCGACCACGGTCGGGATGCCCCGATACAGCGGGATGCGTTCTCCATTGACCAACTAGCTCGACTCGTTCTCCATCGGCCAACGAGCTCGGCTCGTTCTCCATCGATCATAGAGCTCGACCCAACCTCCAGTTCGCGATCAACGAAAAGTCCGTGATTGACAACCGGATTCCTCTTATCGGCATCCCCATAGAACGGACCCCGAGCAGAAGAGCGTCTTCAGCCGCCAGGCAAAATTTTTAGCCTCGGCATAAGAGCGCTCACGGTACCAGGTACCCGTTTAATTAATATTTACATTATTTCATTTATTTCCGTTCTTGGCTAATTAATTCGACCACCCGCCTCGGCAACTCGAGGTCCGGGCTCAAAGTTCACTAAAGAATTTCAAGTCTAGTGACCCAGTCCTAGGGCTCGGTCGAATTCTGAGCCGAGCTCGAAAAGACCCCCTCCCGAACCCAAGCACGTCCTAGACATAAGCATCGCTATATTACTGGTCTTAGGACCCAAGTTCAGCTGTGCCGGGCACTAGCTATGTCACGGACGAGGTTGGAGCCGTAGAGCCTAATTCCTAGGAGCCTAAAAGCGGATCCAAATGAAAGAGATAAGTTAACCGAAAATCAAACCAAAGCACAAGTCACAAGTTATAACGAATACGTATATTCATTTCAAAAAAGGCCCGTAGGCTAAGTATAAAGCTCGGACTTGACCTTAACAAGTAGAGGCCACTTCGGCCTACACAAAAAAGAAGAAAAAACCACACTAAGGCTCGGGCTCGGCGACTTCAGGAGCAGTTGGCTCCTCTGCGGTCGAGGCCTCGTCTCCGGTGGCCCCAGCAGCTTCGGGAGCCGCCTCGGCGACCTCAAGAGCACTCTCGCCCACTTCGGCTGGACCTTCCTGGTCGGCCCCGCCAGGGCGGAGTTTCTGCCTCCACCCCTGAATCTTCGACCCCAGCTCCTGGTTGAAGCAGGCTAAGGTCAAAGTCTGGAAGAAGTCGCCGCAGCTGGTTGCGGAAGTCCTTGAAACCCTGGATGAGCCCGTTGACGCCCTCCTCTTCCATTAAGTCGCGAAACTCTTTCGAGTCACGGAAGAGTTTGACAGCGTCTTGGGCCTGCTCCCGAGCCTCCTTCTCCCGAGCCTCGTGGTAGGTGGCCTTTTGCTCCAAATTTTTTATTTCCCGTTTGCGGTCGACGAGCAGAGATTGCGCGTCGAGCAGACGGACTTCGAGCTCTTGGACCTTTAGGTGAGCCTCCCCCACCTCCTGCTCGCGTATAGCGAGCGACGACTCGGCCTCCGACCGACGGGCCTCAGCGGCGCGCACTTCAGATCTGGCCAAAGCGTGCGCGCCCTTCTCCTCTTTAAGCTCGGCGACTAGAGCCTGAACCTCGTCCTCGGCCGCCTCTAACTTTGCTTGAAGCACTTTCTGTTCGGCCTCGGACGCGAGGAACTTCGCTTCGGCCTCCTCACGCCCCCTTTGATGCCTTCGGGCTCGGTCCCGATAGTCTTGAATTATGTGTATCATTGTTTCGGTTTCGTGGAGGCGCTGCAAGAGGGAGACGTAAGAAATAGGTTTAATCCGAAACACAGCTTGCACGGAAATGAAGGTCGACTTACTCGGATGGAAGAGCAAATGGCGGAGTCCATGAACGCGCCGTAGTTCAGGGACCGGATTTTGGCCTGGTCAGCCGGGAGCAGCGCGACCCGAAGAACTTCGCGCGCCACTTGTGGGTTATCGAGGGCCTAGTTGCCCTCGAAAACGGCCCATCCAGGAGCGTAAGGCACCCGCTCCCGGGGACCCGACGAACCCGCAAGGCCGGCCTCAGCCGGCCTGGGTGCAGCCGACCCCGTGGCTTCTTGACTATTCCCCGGCTCGGGACTGGGGAGTTGGGGTCGGATAGGCGGCCGACCTGACTGCCGCAAAGTAGAGGCGGAGCGTGCAAGTGCCAAATCCACCGAAGTCCTCCCTCCCTGGTCGGAATTTGGAGCTTCCTGCCGACCAGGGATTTGCGAAATCGGCACCGGACATGGGAGTGCCATCGTAGCTCCGCCAGAGCCCACGCCCTCTCCTCGACCAGCTTCAGAGCGCACGGGGTGAGGAGCGCGCACCTCAACTGTTGTGGTCGCCGAGGTCTTCGCCTTCTTCCTCGGCTCGGTTGGTTCTCCCGAGAGCTCGGCCGCCCTCTTTTGAAACCGGGCGTATAGGACCTCGCTCTTGGTCACCATCTTTGCGATATCTGCACGGACGAGCAGGGTTAAAACTTGGAACTATAACAAAATGAAGAAGACATCCTACTGTTACTCTTACCATGGGGACGCGCCGAGCTCAGGCCAACGTTCACTAGAGCGTCCTCACTTATGAGGCCGCTCAGTAAGATCCCATCCCCGAGGCCGCGGATAGTGTCGGTGATCCCCTGCTCACGTGGAGAAAGCTTGGGGGCTTTGTTGACGGACCTGAGCTGGGTCGGCCCCCACCTATGGTCAAATCCCCATGTCTGTTCGGAACCTAGGAAGAAGAACTTCTTCTTCCAGTCATGAATGGACGAAGGAGCACCCTGAAAAAGTGGCCGACCCGCCCGAAGGGCGATGTAGAGCCACTCTCCGTCTCCCAGATTCGACTTCAGCATAAAAAGTCGCCGGAAGACGTTAATAGAGGTCGGAATCTCGTGCAGTAAACACAGCGACAGGAAACCGACCACTGTCCTCCAGGCGTTCGGAGCAAGTTGTGCCGGAACCAATTGGTATACCGACAGTAACTCATTCACGAAGCCGTGAAGAGGAAACCGCAGGCCAGCCCAGAGTGATTCCAAATACACCCCAATCCGGCCTACCGGAGGGTCGGTTACCCGATCCCCCCGCCTGGCGGGCTCCAACCGGAACCCTTGTAGAGGAAAAAACCATTCCTCGGTCATTTCCACCTCCAGTGCACTCATGGTGGACTCGACTTCATTCGGACCGGAACCCATCAAAAAGAAAAAGGGGTTCTGGAAGAAAAAGAAAAAGAAGGGGGAAAGGGACCTGCGAGACGCCGGGGATAAGGAACTTCGGACTGAGAAAAGCTAAAGGAAGAAGACAGTAAGAAAATAGGAGCAAGCCAGGTGAGGATTTATATAAATCCTTCCAATGGCCCAGATCAGCGAGAAAAAATGCTGCTCTCCGTCCGGTTCACGACACGTGTCGACCCAAAAGACGGAACGCCACATTTATTTCGGGCTGAAGCTTCGAACACAGAAGCGCCCCATCAAATCATACGGCCCCATCATGAGCCCACGACGCGAGGACACCTCGAAGAGAGCGTCGCAATAATGAGACATTTTCGGGAAAGAAGAGACGCCACCTATTAAGGCGTCTCGAAGCACCCAATAATTTGAAACGCGCAATAATTTGAAAATTTCGGAATCCATAATGACCCAACTAAAGCTACTTCCCGCGTTCAAGCTGGTAGCCAGCTGGAACTCGGAAGTCGGGGGTAGTGTTGGGGGGAAAACCCAAATCAAGTCATTTTAGAGGCGCTCGACTAGAGAGCGCCGACCAGAGAGGCGCTCGACTAGAAAGCGCCGACCAGAAGCAACCCCACCACAGGACACTCCGCTAGGCGACCTGCTCGGCTCGGCACCTGTGCCAGGCCCATGCCTTAGCCGAATACCCAATCCCGCCTAATCCTCCAAAAGATCTGACGACTAAAGTACGTGACTCCACTACAATCTGCCACCATCCCTAAGTCATCAAGGCACGAGATCTCCACAGGAACTCGGCACGACCTATCATTAATGCATAAGACCCCCTCAGGCCTCCGATGCACTCAGTCATTAAATGAACACAGCTCAAGACGATCTCCGGATCACTGAACCGTCAAAGCGTGTGGTTCACCCTGACCACCGGTTCACTCAGCAATTAATGCACTTACCATCTACGAACCCCAGGCCCGCCACGGCCGACGGTTCAACCACCCCCAACGGGTCCGATCAACCATGACAGCTCCCTGACTCTAGTCTGATCCGGCCTTATTCTCCACAACGCCATTAATGAGCATGATCGTGCCCAATTATTACAAAAGGAGACAAATTCCCGTCACCTCCCAGGTAACATAATATCCCTCTATAAAAAGGGAACCTGGGGGAGGGACGGAGGGACGGAAAAAAATACAAAAACATTCTCCTCCTTGACCCCCCCATATTAGCCCCCTCTGACTTAAGCTTCGGAGGGCCGGCGCCAGAAAGCCCGGCCACCGGCTTTCTTGCAGGACTCTCCAGGAGGACGTCGCCCGTCGACGTACCGCCACCCCGGCAGCGGAGCTCCTCCCCTCTCGGTTCGCGGCAGCCCCCGGGTCCAATTTCCAGCAACAGTCTATGTAAGTAAGTTTGGACATACTTGACATGCTAATAGATTCAGTATACAAATTGGAATAGCATTTCTCCGGCCATAGCCTATTTAGAACCATGCATGGTTTGTAGTCTTGATGCTGATGCTATCATGCTCACATCTGTTTCTAGGAGGGAAATCAGGTCGGACATAGGTTGGGTTCAAAGCTAGTGGTTTGATATAGATTAGGTCAAAAATTTGCCAATCTAAATCTGATCTATTTATTAAATAGATCATAAATTCTATTGCTAGAAATTGGATCCGGGGGCGGCCGTCGGCTGAGAAGGTGGAGCTCCGGCGAGAGTCGGTGGGTGGCATTCCGTCGGTGAGCAGCGTCCTCCGTGTGGCCTGCAAAAAAGCTGGTGGCCGGGGTTTCCGGCGCTGGCCCTCCGATGCCTAAGTCAGAGGAGGCAAAATGTGAAAGAGGGAAGAGGATATATCCAGTGTTTCTGAATCCAGCCCCTTATAAGGTGGGAGGGATCCCCCTTTTATAGCAGGGCACCTGATTACCTGTGATGTGACAGGGCAGAATGATTGTATGGTTGTGCATTGTCAACTGAATCAACGTAGGATCGTGCAATTTAATGCCTTGCCGTAGGAGATTAGGTCGGGATCAGGGAGTTGTCATG
This sequence comes from Phoenix dactylifera, assembly GCF_009389715.1. Classification (NCBI taxonomy): domain Eukaryota; kingdom Viridiplantae; phylum Streptophyta; class Magnoliopsida; order Arecales; family Arecaceae; genus Phoenix; species Phoenix dactylifera. Next base: position 16,992 of record NW_024069297.1, read on the forward strand.
GCTGATCGATCGTGGCCGAGCTGATTTACCGTGGAAGACTTGAAATCCGTAGCATACATTAATGGTTGAGTAAGCCGGAGGTCTACAGGGGCCACGCGCATTAATGGTTGAGTAAGCCGGAAGTCTGCAAGGGCCGTGCGCATTAATGGTTGGCGGCGGTGGCAGGGCATGGTTGCTGGTCAGGATTCAGAGGGATGTGACCGCAGCGAGCGGTCGGAGAGATCCGGCCTTCGAGGTTGAAGGACTTCCGAGGTCGGGCGCCTTCCAGGTCGGGCACCTTCCAAGTCAGGAGCCCTTTAGGTCGGGCGCCTTCCAGGTCGGGAGCCTCCCAGGTCGGGAGCCCTCTAGGTCGGGCGCCTTCCAGGTTGGGAGCCCTCTAGGTCGGGCGCCTTTCAGGTCGGGAGCCTTTGATCATGTGCCGACGGCCTGCTCACGTGCTTTGGGATTTTCCCCAACACTACCCTCCGACTTTCGAGTTCGAGCCGCTTGCGAGCTCGGACGTGGGAAGTAGTTGTCGTTATTACGTCGGTGGGGGCCGGAGGGTCTTAAATTTTTAATGAGGGGAAATGGGGCGACGTCCTTGTGTCCTTCGAGGCTGCCTCACGTGGTGAGCTCATAATGAGGCCCCGGGATCCGACGGGACGCTGCCTTGATTCTGTATTTGAAGCGTCGATTCAGGTAAAACATGCCGCTTCGGTTTTTGGGGATGACACGTGGCAAGATCCGGACAGAAAGCGGGATTTGGTCCTGCCGATCTGGGCCGTCGGGAGAGTCTATATAAACCCCTCGACTTAGCCCTAGAAAGGTCTTGCTTGTTTGCTATCGTTGCTATCTTTTTCTCTCCTGGTTGCGACCGAGCTTTCCCGGCGGTGCTCAAAGGCGATTTCCGGCAGCGTTCAGAGGAGGTTTCCGGCGACCCCGTAGTAGGTCATTTTCCTACATTAGCTCGGAAGTTTTTTTCTTTAGATATTTGCTTTCTTCTTCTTCTTCGTTTTCGTTTTTCGCCCTTTCCTTCGTTCTCCCCTCTTCTTCTGAGATGGGTCTTGGTCCCGGTGAGGTTGGGTCTTCCTTGACCGAGGAAGAACTGGAGCTGGTCTGCTCTCAGTTCTTTTTCCGGCCCGGGATTCGTCTCGATTTCGCAGGATCGGAAGGCCGGGTGACTAGACCTCCGCCAGGTCGGATCGGGGTGTACATCAATACACTCTGGGCCGGCCTGCGTTTTCCTCTTCATGAGTTCGTGACCGACTTGCTGGTGGAGTACTGACTCGTCCCAGCATAACTCACTCTGAACTCATGGAGGACTATTATCGGGTTCATGTCCCTCTGCCTTGCGCATGGGATCCCGACCTTGGTGAGCGTCTTCCGCCGGTGTTTCATGTTAAAAACGAACTCGGCGGATGTGGAGTGGCTGTACTTTGCTTAGAGGAGCGGTATGTCGCTCTTCCGAGGTGCCCCTTCCTCGATTCATGAGTAGAAGGGGAGATTTTTCTTTCTTTCTTCCGAGCTCTCGTGGGGGTTCGATCCGAGGTGGAGGCATCCCGGGCTGAAGGCCCTGAACAGGCTTAGTAGTCTCTCGGTGGACGATCAGAGGGTTTTTGATGCCTTGCGAAGTCTCGAGAAGGACATCCTTCTGACCGAGTTTCTGATCGAGGAAGCCCTGGTGAACGTCGGCTTGAGCTCGGCGCGCCCCAAGGATAAGGGCGGTTGTACTACTCCTTTATTCTTCAGTTTCTGTCTTATCCATTCCTTTCCTTTGTTCTTTTGATGTTAGTCTGATACTTAGAAAAAGTTTTTTCCTCTTTGTTTTAGATATTCCCCACATGCCGACCAGCAACACATCGCTCTTTTTTCGGCTGAAGAGGCGAGCAGCCGAGGCCGGTGGGGCTACTCCCGAGCCCCGAAAGAAGGCCAAGTCGGCCGCTACTCCTGCCCTTGCCGAGGTGAGGGGCTCTGAGGCCGGAACTTCGGGGTCTACACGAGGGAGAGCTCCGGCCGCCGAGCATGCGAGCTTGGGTTCCAGAGGAGCATCGAGCTCGGCCTCTCCGATCTGTCCCGCCCCCATCTCTCAACGGGCGGGTCGACCAGTCATCCACCTGCGACGCTCGGGGCTCGAGCCAAGCAGGGGCCCCGGGGTCCCGAGTGCGCCCCGCCCCATTGTCACGAGCTCGGTCGGGCCGAGTTCTACTGGGGCCGAGGGGAGGGGGTCGGCCGACCCGGAGTCCCCGATACGTGAGGGCAGCTCGGCCTTCCGAGATGCCGAGGTCGCGCGCGCGGTATTCCGCCGCGCAATGCTCCCGGCGGACGAGGCCGAGTTTAGAACCCTCTCATTGGAAGAGGTTGTCGATCAGACCTACCGCAACTCTGCTCGGGTAAGTTATCTTTTCATTTTGCCCTTAGTCATCAGTACTTTCCTCATTTTACTTATCGTTGCTTTTTTTTTCTACAGCATATCCATGAGATCGACACCTTGGTATTCATCGCTTCGGAAGGCCAGGAGGAGTCTCGGCGGCTTGGTGGGCAACTGGAGCCAGCCAAGAAAAAGATCGCCGAGCTAGAGGCTGCGTTGGCGGAAGCTGAGGCGCGGAGGGAGGCTACCGAGGCCAGGCGGCGAGCAATGGTGGATGTGCTCGAAGAAGAGAGGGCCACGCACACGCTGGCGAGGTCGGAATTGCGCGCCTCTGAGGCGCGCCTTGCCAAGGCTCGCTCCGAGGCCGCCGGCCACAAATATGAGGGCGGGGTTCTCCGCCTGAAGGTCGAGCAGCTCGAGGCCCGGGAGAGGAGGTCGCTCGAGCGAGCTGAAAACGCCGTAGAACTCTTCAAAGAATCGGAAGAGTTCCGCGATATGTTGGAGGAGGAGACCGTGGATGGGTTTCTCTGGGGCTTCGAGAACTTTCGAAGGCAAATGACTCGATATTGCCCCCAGCTCGACCTTTCAAGGATTCGGCCAAGGATGGGGCTCAGTGATGACAGCGAGGACGACATTCCGGCCATCATCGCAGCCGAGGAGGAGCTCGTCGAGGCCGAAGCTGATGTGGCCGAGCAGGCAGCCTTGGAGGTTCCCCCGGGGGAGGTCCACGAGGACGCTCCAGAGGCCACTGGCGAGCCGCCAGCCGAGGTTGCCGCGAGGGGCCCCGAGCCGACGCCCGCTGAAGACCCTCAGGTCATCATTGTAGATGATCCTGAGGCCGACGCTGGAGGGGACGCCGCCTCCTAGGACTTGTCTATCTTTTTGTTTTTTTTTTGTTGTAAGCGAGGTCGGCCTCCAAACTTGTCGTATGGCCGACCTTCAATTTTGTACTTCAGCCTTCGGGCTTTTTATTAATGAAAGGATTTTCTTCGGCAACTTCGTGTCTATCTTTCTCTTTCTTCCACGTAATAAGTAGGTTTTTACCTTAGTCATCAAAACTAAGTTATTCCTGGTGAATCCTCCTAAGTCCTCGAGCTCGGCCGATAGACTTAGGCCCCGATCACGCCTGCCGAATTATTAGGCTTAGCCTTAGTAAAGTAGGCTTCAAGCTCAGACTTTTAAAGAAATTCGCCAAGTCTTTGACTTTGTTAGGCCCCTGAGTGTACCTCCGGGGAAAGATCTGCCAAGCCCTTGGGCTCGGCTTCCAGATCGCCGAAGCATTTAGCTCCGCCTTCGAAGAAGTTCCGTTAGGCATTTAGATTTCCTTTGAAAAGATTTAGCCAAGTCCTTAGGCTCGGCTTCTAGGCCAAGCTCGCCAAGGCTTTGAGGTCGGGCTCCGAAAAGACCCTGTGCCAACGTTGGGCATTTGGGTTTGTCCTTCGGGAACTTTTGCCGAGTCTTAGGGCTCGGCTTTTGGAATGGGTTTGTCAAAGCCTCGAAGTCAGGTTCCGAAGGGATCCCCGGCAAACCGGGGTTGAGCTATCATGGAACTTTCGTGGTTTTCGGTCTCGAGTTTGGTCGAGGTTTTGCCGATCATTCTGTAGTATAAATAAACAGAGATAACGATGTAGGTACTGAGTTGAATCGTACCTCCTACTCCATCGGAGTCGATCATCTCGATTCGAGGGGAGCGACTCCACTCTGCGGCCGGCCTTTAGGGATGTTCCTTGGCCAGCTGTCTGCTTTTTTGAATAATGTAATCCGTCGCGAGGGTGGCACCTTGGCGAGATCCTCGTGCGGCAGCATTTCTTGCACTGATCGGGCAGGGGAGAATGGCGCACTCCCTTCAAGGCGATGTCTACCTCGGGCACGCCTACAAGTCAGAGGGTTCGTAAAGATACGACCTTGTTATTGAAGTCCTCGGGTGGCCGCATAGATACTACTTTGCTGTAGTTGTCGGGCGCCGCAGGGGACCGCGTAGGTACTTTCCCATATTTCTTCCCAAGGCCGAGGAAGTTTGAGACTCTACAGTCGGCATACGGGGCATCTCGACCTTAGTTGAGGAATTAAGCATGAGATCGGGGGAGCTCGGGCTCGCTGCCGACTTGGTTGCGCTTCCCGTGGTCGAGGGAGTTTGGGACTCTACGGTCGACCCACGGGGCATCCCGACCTTAGTCAAGGGATCGAGCACAAGGTCGAGGGAGCTTGGGCTTGCTGTCGACCTGGTGTCGCTTTCCGAGGTCGAGGAAGTTTGGATCTCTACGGTCGACACTCGGGGCATCCCGACCTTAGTCGAGGGATCGAGCACGAGGTCGAGGGAGCTTGGGCTCGCTGTCGACCTGATGTCGCTTCCCGAGGTCGAGGGAGTTTGGATCTCTACGGTAGACACTCGAGGCATCCCGACCTTAGTCGAGGGATTAATTATAAGATGGGGGAGCTCGAGCTCGCTGCCGACTTGGTTGCGCTTTCCATGGTCGAGGGAGTTTGGGACTTTACGGTCGACCCACGGGGCATCCCGACCTTAGTCGAGAGATCGAGCACGAGGTCGAGGGAGCTTGGGCTCGCTGTCGACCTGGTGTCGCTTTCCGAGGTCGACGGAGTTTGGATCTCTACGGTCGACACTCGGGGCATCTCGAACTTAGTCGAGGTATTTGAGGGAGATCGAGACCGAGCTCGACGTTGGCGCAGCTGTGGCATTCCAGACTTGGCTGGAGTATTCGAGCTTGGTCGGGCATTCTAAAGATCACAGATAGTTCAATGTTAGGAGAAGCACGAACTAGGAAGTGTTATAAACTGTCAAAGGGAGAAAGCAGGAGTTGCATTTCCAAGTTTTGTAGACCCTCTTGGGGGGAGCTACTGATAGTATATCCGGAGATTCTCGGAGTTCCAGCTTCGTGGGATGTGGGTCCCATCAAGAAATTCCAGCTTGTATGCTCCGGGCCGTTGCACTCGGGCAATCCGGTATGGTCTTTCCCAATTCGAGGCGAGCTTTTCTTGCTCGGTGGGTTGAGAAGCTTCGTCTCTCCTGAGGACGAGGTCTCCCGCCTTGAAGAGCTTGGCTTTTACTCTGGAGTTATAGTACTGTGCTGTTTTTTGTTGATATCTCATCATGCGGACCTGGACTGCCTCCCTCGTTTCTTCGATGAGATCCAGGTTGCCCCTGAGCTGAGATGAGTTGGAAGCTATGTCGTAGTGCTTCACTCTTGGTGAAGGGAGTCCGATCTCCAAAGGAATAACTGCCTCTGTCCCATATGCTAGGTTGAAGGGGGTCTCGCTGGTAGGAAGTCGGAATGTTGTTCTGTAGGCCCAAAGGACATTGTAGAGGTCTTCGACCCATTGTCCCTTGGATCGATCGAGTCTAGCTTTGAGCCCCTGGAGAATGGTGCGATTTGTCACCTCGGTCTCTCCATTCGTCTGTGGGTGAGCTACCGAGGTGAAGCGGTGGTCGATGCCGAGCTCGGAGCAGAATTCTCTGAAACGGACGTTGTCAAATTGACGGTCGTTGTCAGATATAAGGATGCGGGGGAGTCCGAATCTGCAGATTATGGACTTCCAAAGAAAGTCCTGCATCTTTTGCTCGGTGATCCGAGCCACAGGTTCGGCTTCGACCCACTTGGTAAAATGGTCGATGGAGACGACCAAAAACTTTCTTTGCCCGGTAGCTAGGGGGAAAGGTCTCAGGATATCAATCTTCCATTGGGCGAATGGCCAGGGGGCGATGATCGAGGTCAGCGGGGCCGAGAGTCGGCGCTGGATATTGGCATTCCGCTGACACCGATCGCACCTTCGGACGAAGCCCGTTGCGTCCTTTTGGAGTGTGGGCCAAAAGTAGCTTTGGCGCAAGATTTTATGTGCTAGTGCTCGGCCTCCCAGGTGGTTCCCGCAGATCCCTTCATAAACTTCTCGCATAGCATAATCTGCCTCTGAGGGGCGGAGACATCTAAGGAGAGGAGAGATGAATGACCGACGGTAGAGCTTGCCTTCATATAGTATGTACCGGGGAGCTTGACGCCTGATTCGGCGAACCTTGAGCTCATCGCTGGGGAGGGTTCCATCCCGCAAATAGTTGATGAACTCGTCCATCCAGCACGGCTCAGTATCGATGCACATGGTCGGCTCAGGCTCTTCTATACTGGGCGTTTGGAGGTACTCGAGCACCGTCGCCTTAGGGAGCTCACTCATGCGAGAGGTCGCCAGCTTTGACAGTTGGTCAGCCCTGAGGTTTTTAGTTCTGGGGACATGCTGAATGTTGAAAGAGCCGAGGGCAGATGTGAGGTCTCGCACCTTTTGGAGATATTTCTTCATCGACGACTCCCTTGCTTCAAAATCTCCCAAGACCTGGCTCACGACCAGTTGGGAGTCACTGAAGACCTTCAGGTCTTCCGCCTTCAGCTCTTTTGCCAACTTGAGTCCGGCAATGAGCACCTCGTGTTCTGCCTCATTGTTCGAGGCAGGGAATTCGAGGCGTAGGGCCTACTCAGCAACTACCCCATCCGGACTGGTGAGGATAAGACCCGCTCCGCTACCCCCCGAGGTCGAGGAGCCGTCCACATACAGGACCCATGGCGGCCTCGGGGTCTTTTCCGCTGGCATGAGTGGGAGCTCGGGATCATCCGGCAAAGTGCACTCCATGATGAAATCGGCGAGCGTCTGGGCTTTGATGGCCGGCCTTGATCGGTACTCGAGATCGAACTCTCTGAGCTCGACCGCCCATTTGGCAATCCTCCCGGCGCGGTCCGACCTCTGCAAGATTTGCTTCATAGGCTGGTCGGTTAGTATGGCCACAATGTGGGCTTGAAAGTAAGGCCGGAGTCTCCGAGCTGAAATGATCAGGGCAAAAATTGTCTTTTCCAGCTTCGAATATGGGGTCTCAGCATCCCTGAGGACCCGACTGGTATAGTAGACAGGCTTCTGAAGCTTGTCCTCTTTCCGGACCAAGACTGAGCTCACTGCAACCGGAGAGACGGCCAGGTACAAGTAAAGAACCTCGCCTTGTTGAGGCTTGGTGAGTAGCAGAGGGGAGGCTAGAAGGCACCTAAGCTCTTCGAAGGCCTGCTGGCATTCTTCCGACCATAGGAAGTTCTTTGGCCGTTTAAGGATCTTAAAGAAGGGGAGGCAATGGCCAACCTGGAGACAAATCATCCCAGGGCTGCGACCCGTCCGGTAAGCCGCTGCACTTCTTTGACCGTCTTTGGAGGTACCATCTCTTGCAGCGCTCGGATCTTCTCGAGGTTAGCTTCGACTCCGTGCTGGGTTACTATGAAGCCCAAGAATTTATCCGAGGTGACTCCGAACGCGCACTTTGCAGGGTTGAGCTTTATTTGGTACTTCCTGAGCTTGGAGAATGTTTCATTGAGGTCAGCCACATGGTGCTCTGCCGCTCGGCTTTTCACCAGCATGTCATCCACGTAGACCTCCATATTTCGGCCTATCTGATCTTTGAAGATTTGGCTAACCAGCCTTTGGTATGTAGCTCCTGCATTCTTCAACTCGAATGGCATCACCTTGTAGCAGTAGGTGCCCTTGTCGGTGATGAAGGCCGTCTTCTCCTCATCTTCTGACGCCATTCGGATTTGGTTATATTCCGAGAAGGCGTCCATGAAGGTCAGCAGCTGATGTCCCGAGGTAGAATCGACGAGGTGGTCAATGCTGGGGAGGGAAAAGCTATCCTTCGGGCAGGCCTTGTTCAGGTCGGTGTAGTCCACGCACATACGCCATTTTTCGTTGATTTTCTTTACGAGGACCACGTTGGCGAGCCAATCTGGATAGGAGACCTCCCGGATGAAGCCGGCTTCAAGGAGTCTATCCACTTCCTCGGCTGCCGCTCGCTGTCATTCCGGAGCAGAGCTCCGCTTCTTTTGCCTCATGGGTCTGCAGGTCGGCTTCACCTGGAGTCGGTGAACTATGACCTTGGGGTCGATTTCCGGCATGTCGGCGAGCGACCAGGCGAAAACATCCATGTTGGCCAGAGGAATTCGATCAGTCGCTCCCTTTCGCAGGGGCTCAGGCCAGAGCCGATCTGCACGGTTAATTCTGGGCAATTTTCTTGTAAAGGAATCTGAGTAAGAAGCTCACCAGGCTCTACTTGCTTCTTCCAGAGGTCGTCCCGCACGTCCAACATTTCAATGGGCAGCGTGCGGTCCATTGCATGAGTTGGCACCTCGGCTGGTAGCTCCTGTTGACTTAACGCTTCAGTTGGTCGCTTTGCTTTGCAGGTCGCCATGTAGCACCGCTTGGCCACCATCTGATCTCCGCGAACTTCACCTACTCCTTGATCGGTAGGGAACCGTAGGAGCAGGTGATATGTTGAGACCACAGCTCGGAGGGCATTTAGCCCTGGCCGTTCGAGGATGGCATTGTAGGCTGAAGGCAGACAGACCACAAGAAAGTCCGCCCTCACAGTACTCTCTCGGGGGGCAAGCCCGATTGTGACAAGAAAGTTGATCTCGCCTTCGACCGGGACTGAGTCCCCGGTAAATCCGACCAGCGGGGCATTCATCCTTCGAAGCTGGCTTTCCGTCAACCCCATTTTTTGATAGGCATGGTAGTACAAAATATTTGTCGAGCTTCCATTATCAACTAAGACACGTTTTACATCAAATTTGTTTACAATCATGGAGATGACCACAGCGTCATCATGAGGAGTCTCAACTCCTTCTAGGTCCTCATCCGAGAATGAGATAGCTTCGGAGGTGCGCGGGCGCTTCTGAGGAGTCCCTCCTTCGACTGGTTCTTCGATCGAGCTCCCTCCTCCAATAGCGTTAATGGTGCCGGCAATGGGTCCGTTGTCATTTGGATTCTCGGGCCATGCGGTGGTTTCTGCTGGCCTTCTTTCCTCACGTTGGTTCCGCACAAACCGGTTGAGTACTCTGCGATAGATGAGTGCCTCGATCTCGTCTCGGAGCTGAAAACAATCCTCCGTGTTGTGGCCGTGGTCCCGGTGGAAGCGGCAGTACTTTCTGGGATTGCGCGGGACTCCTATTTTCCGCATCGGGGGCGGGGGTCAGAAAAAGTCCCGACCTTCGATCTCCATTAGGATCTCGGTCCGGGGCGCATTGATGGGAGTGTAATTCTCGTACCTCCTCGGGTACACTCGAGTCCGTGATGGGAATCTCGGCCGAGGCGGAGACCTCGGTCGAAGTTGTCTCTGCTGTCGGGGTGGACTCCTTAGCCGGGGTAGGTTCTTACCTCGGCGAGGAGATTGGCTTCTCTGGCGGCCGCGCTCCTCGCGGTGCTTCTGCTTTTTTGAGGCCTGCTCGGTCGCGCCCCTCCTGGAAGCGATAGCCTCTTCGGCTTTTGCATACTTCCGAGCCCGGGCCAGCATTTCTGTGAAGTCGGCGGAGAAGCTCTTCTCAATAGAGAAGAGGAATCTGTAGGAGCGAGCTCCAGTCTTCAACGCCGATATGGCTATCGACTGGTCAAGCTCGCGGACCTCCCAGGTCGCGGCGGTGAAGCGATCGAGGTAGTCTTTGAGGGACTCTCCCTCCATTTGTTTGATGTCGAGGAGGGAGTCTGACGTCCGCCGCTGACGTCGGCTGGTAGCAAAGTTGGTGGCGAACTGCCTGTCGAGCTGCTCGAAGGAGGACACCGTGTCTGGTTTTAGCCCGGAGAACCAGAGTCGAGTCGTCCCCCGAAGGGTCGCCGGGAAGGCCTTGCAAAGCACAGCCTCCGAGGACCTTTGCAGCGCCATGAGGGCTCGGTAACTCTCCAAATGGTCGAGGGGTCAGTTGTACCGTTGTAAGGCTCCACTTGGGGCATTTTAAACCTCAGTGGGACCGGCTCATCCTCGATCTGGCGGAAAAAGGGGGACTTGGTGGTGAACTCAAAGTCGCCTTCGCACTTCGCCTTTTTACTGTGGAGCGCCTTGATCTGACGCTCAAGCCTCTCGACCTTCCTGTCGAGCTCCCCAGTCTGGGGGATTACCACCGTAGTCTGCTCTGGCTCGTGTTGGTCCGGGGCTGAGTTAGCCTCCGAGGGTTGCAGCCTTCTGTCTATATCACCTCCCGATAGTTCTCTCCGGGGAGATGTTCGCTCTTCATTGTTGGCCGTCGAGGAGCCATGAAAGCTTCAACCCTGGGGCACCGGTCCGTTTGGGGGAAGGACTGGCAGGACTGGGACCTGGGGAGGCGGCATGGGTGGCACCTCCGCCCACTGCAGGTTTTGGACGGCAGCGCCCAGGGTTTGAACTTGTTGGACCAGGATGTCAAACTGTTCCGGCTGAACTCGAGGAACTGAATCCGCCGGAAGTCTTGGTGGTGAATTTTGGACGGAATGTCCAGGACTCGGCGCAGGGCGTCGGGAGGCATTAGAGGCTCCCTTATTTCTCAACTTCATGGCCACAACTCGGGCCCTTCCTCTAGCGCCAACTGTTGCTGGAAATTGGACCTGAGGGCGGCCGTCGGCTGAGAAGGTGGAGCTCCGGCGAGAGTCGGTGGGTGGCATTCCGTCGGTGAGCAGCGTCCTCCGTGTGGCCTGCAAAAAAGCCGGTGGTCGGGGTTTTCGACGCCGGCCCTCCGATGCCTAAGTCAGAGGGGGCAAAATGTGAAAGAGGGAAGAGGATATATCCAGTGTTTCTGAATCCAGCCCCTTATAAGGTGGGAAGGATCCCCCTTTTATAGCAGGGCACCTGATTACCTGTGATGTGACAGGACGGAATGATTGTATGGTTGTGCATTGTCAACTGAATCAACGTAGGATCGTGCAATTTAATGCCTTGCCGTAGGAGATTAGGTCGGGATCAGGAAGTTGTCACGGCTGATCGATCGTGGCCGAGCTGATTTGCCGTGGAAGACTTGAAATCCGTAGCATACATTAATGGTTGAGTAAGCCGGAGGTCTGTAGGGGCCACGCGCATTAATGGTTGAGTAAGCCGGAGGTCTGCAAGGGCCGTGCGCATTAATGGTTGGTGGCGGTGGCAGGGCATGGTTGCTGGTCGGGCTTCAGAGGGATGTGACCGCAGCGAGCGGTCAGAGAGATCCGGCCTTCAAGGTTGAAGGACTTCCGAGGTCGGGCGCCTTCCAGGTCGGGCACCTTCCAGGTCGGGAGCCCTTTAGGTCGGGCGCCTTCCAGGTCGGGAGCCCTCTAGGTCGGGCGCCTTCCAGGTCGGGAGCCTTTGATCATGTGCCCACGGCCTGCTCACGTGCTTTGGGATTTTTCCCAACAAATCCAAATCTCAATACGAACTTTTTATTAAATAGGTAACCCGATCCAACCTATATAACCAATTTAATGGGTCAAACTAAGTTAAATGGCTGTGAACAAATTAAATAGGTCTTAAATGGGTTAAACAGGTTGGGTTATGACTCAATCCAACTATTAAATGGGGCAAATTAACAACTCAGGACTCTGATCCCAAAGCTGGCCCATTTAATAAATAGATTATGTCAGGTCAACCTGTTTATGGCCCATACGCATTTATTTCAAATCAGAACCTACTTAAAGGGAGTCGATTGCAAATCAGGTTGGTGGCTCAAGTCATAAATTGCCAGCCATATCCACTCCACTCACTATGTGGTCTTGGTAGGGTTTCTCCAACCTTAACATCTTTGGAAAAAGGAAAATAAAAGAAACGACAGAGAGAGGATGGGAGAATATTATGAGATGGAAAGATGAGTTATTTTAGAGGATGAGAGAATATTATGAGATGGAGAGATGAGTTATTTTTCCACGTCAAACCCTAGCTCCTAACCCTCATATAACTAAGAGTAAAGGAGGGTTTGATAAGGCTAGGTGGGGGCCACTAAATATAATCACCCACCCACAATGCGATAGGGGGACTGATGACGTAGGGGAAGGGATTGGGATTGTGCAGCAGAAATCTCTCACTCTAATTTTCTCGTGTGATGGCTTGGGTTTGTATTAATTGGATGCGGTAAAGAAGAATTCAAGGCCTACGTTTGAGATCTGAAACCTAAAGGGATTTATGATGAATGACAGATTGAAACAATAACAATAAAACTGCTGCGAGTTGAAGGTAATGGAGATAATTATGGGCTGAATATAAGAGTCTCACATATACCCAAAACCTAAGGAATTTTTTTAGCATCTCACCAAGAAAGAAGAAGAGCCTTTGGAGTCTCACCAAAGAGGAAGAAGAAGCTTCTCACCTCTAGATCACAAGAGCAATTGAAAATCAAAATTAATTCTGCCTTTATTCTTCAACGTCTACCCTTTAAATAGATGGAACGTTGGAACAAAATAGGAAACTCATTACATGACTCAAACTCAGATTTAGGCTCATGACTAAATTCAAATACTAGGGACTCAATAGAACTCCTAACCAAAGTAGGATTTAACCAAGTCAAAAGACTCTACATGCCAAGAAAAATCTTCAAGGATTCTTCACGCCTAAGAAGTAATCTCCAAGGGCTTCACCCCAAGAAAACATGCCCTCTAAGACTCCCAACCATTGGATGATCTTCATGCGTTGGATGATTCACGTCTTCAAGGGATTTCACGTCAAGGCTTCATGCTGAATTTTCTTCACATGATGAGAGTCCTTCTTCAAGTAGAACTCCTCAAAGGGGTGCCAAATCATGGAGATGAGGATCTCTAAAAATCAGCAAGATGAGGATCCCTAAAAATCAGCAAGGGTTGATCATCACACGTGCAGATTTTCTAGTGAAAGGAGGAGTCCTTCTTCCGCTAAGGCTTCTCTTCAAAAATTCTTCACGCCATCTGATTTTCTTCCTTCACGTGGAGAAGTCCTTCTCTTCATGGACTCTTGACGTCTTCTAATCTCTTGACATTAGAGAAAATCAAGGACTCCTAGGACAACTCTGACTTTGACCAAGTTAATGTCTCCACATCATGCTTTGATCTTCATGATGAGAGCACAAAAGTGCGACTACATGTCACCAAAATTAGTGTTTTTGCTAACTGATAATAATAAATTCACTTAAATAATATTATATTTGGGTTTGACACAGGTTAGTATAAATTAAAGTTTAAATGCGTATTTGGTAGGGTTTAGAGGGATGCATCATAGCCCCAAACCGCGCGGGCCCAATCCTGTCATGATCTGATCAAGCACATTTGCACCCAAACATCCGAACCCGCGTGCGATCTCCCAGTGATCCTCGCGTTCCTTCCTTTCCGGATTAGCATCCGCACTCTTCCGAAATAGAGATTCCCACTCTCACTTCATCACAAAGAAAAAGAACTTTTTAATCTCCAATCCCATGAAGAATAGCTAAAAATAATATTCATTCCTAAAATTACTATTCATGCTGAAATCACTGTTCATATGAACAGTGTTCCGAGATGATACTGTTCATATGAACAGTGTTCCGTGAAAACACTGTTCATTGAATAGTGTTATGTAAAAATACTGTTCATATGAACAGTGTTACGGGATTTTTTTTACTTCACTGTTCTTCTTCCTCCCAGCAGCGTCTACAGCTCATTCCATTCCCGCATCCAAGTATCCGGCAGCGGTCTTCAGCCTCCCACGTCCATCCCGTGATGCATCCCATGCTTCTATGGTCCAAAGAAGGAATTCCGAGTCAGCTCCCAGCATCCCGTGATGCTTTCCAGTGATCTCGCAGCTTCCTCCTTTCCGGATCAATGTTTCCAGCTCCTCCCAAATAATCACGCGTCAAGCTCTTCTTCTTCCGCAATGATCCCAGCATCGAAATTCTAGCCAAATTCTTTCGGATTCGAAATCCCAGCGTCCCAGCCGTGATGCAAGCTCGTGATCCAGCCGTTTCCTTCCACGCCTTCCTCCCGCTTCCAATCCGGCGTCCATGAAGCTTCCGCCCGTGATCCAGCTCCTTCCGTCCGACTGCAAGCAGCTCTCTTCCGATTCGAAATTCCCAACAATCCCGTCCGCATTCATCAATTCCGTCCGCAATCAGCTCGTGATCCAGCCATTCTCCCATGGATTCACGTCCTTCCGCGATCTTCCCTCCCGCATCATGCCCCGGAATCCCAGCAGCCCGTGATCCATTCTGCCATTCCAGATGAAGCATCCCAGACGATCCTCTCCATCATTGGCCATAAAGGGGATGGTTGATCTATAAAAGGAGGTGGGGCGATCGGCTAGGGGAGAGGAGAGCTCGGTTGAGGTGCGGGGTGGAGGCCAAGGAACAGAGCATTGCTCTGTTCTTGGGAAGAAGAAAGAAATAAAAAATTATATTTTATGTTGAACGCCCACCGTGGGAGGGAGAGGGAAAGAAAATGCAATTTTCTTGTTTTTTCTTTTATTTGTAGAAGGAGGAAGCATTAAGCTTCCAATCTTCATTTTATTTTTGTAATTGCCCTTTTATGCAATCCATACATTTATCTTTTATGCAATCTATGTTTTAAGCTTCAATTTAATTTCTGCAATTCATTTTATGCATTTTGGAATTCTTAGTTTTAAGATAATTTTGAAATTTTTCTTCGCTATACGATGTGCAGTTTTCATTTATATTATGTCTTTAGGAATCGACCCCTACTCTACATTAGAATTCAATTGCAAGTTTTCTTTCTTCTCTTTAGTTAGTTTCAATTAGAAAATCATATCAACATCCCCGACATAATATTTTTTCTTTTGTTATTCAAAAATCGCTTTTGAATCCGAGTGAACGTTTTTATTTTTAAGCAACTCCAATCGCCTCCCTGTGGATCGACCTCTTACAACCACTATTCTTCAAGTAGGAAAGGTAAGAGTAAAATTAAATTAAACTTTGTTTGTCGGTTCTAAAAACGATCTGTTTAGCATATTTTTAGGTAAACAGGAATCGCACAACAGAATTTTGGCGCCGTTGCCGGGGAGGCAAATCGAGAAGCAAGAACGATCACAAAGATCAAATTGGATTTTGGATGTCCGGAATGAACGCACTCCGGTAGTAAGTTTTTATTTTTATTAATTTTTCTTATTTTGATTATTTTTAGTTAGTAATTTCGTAGTTATTAAATTCTGAAATTTGAAATTCAAAATTTAAAGTTTTCTAAAAAAAGTAAAAAAAAAATTGAAAAAATTTCCAAAATTCAAAAAAAAAAATCAAAAATTTAAATTCAAAATTTGAATTCTGTGATTCGAAATTTGAAATTTAAATTTTAAAAAAAAAGTTTAAAAAAATAATTAAATCAAAAAAAATTCAAAAATATATATATATATATTATTTTTGCTAGTAATTGATAGGGTGCAATTTTCCGAGGTTATCATACCTCTATTGGGACTCCTCACGGAGTAATCTCCAGGGCTTATTCAACGGGCATTCGGAGATTGACTGACGCATAAGGATTGTGTTTAGTTTACATTCAAGTTATTGCTATAAAAAAATTTAAAAAAAAATAAAAAAAATAAAAAAAATAAAAAAAATTTAAAAAATAAAAAAAAATAAAAGTAAAAAAAAAATTGCTTGCTCATTTAATCAATACAACCTAATGACATTGCATAAACTTTAAAAAAATATTGATTATTTGCTGCATTTTGTATTAAGCATTTGCATAAAGTAATTAAGGGCAAAACCCATTAAAAAGATAAGGTCGGAAAGTCATTACCTGTCCTTAGCCCAAAAATCACCACCTTGCATACTTATCCTAAGCCAAATTAAATTAAAATCAAATTAGACGTTGGCCTTAGGGTTTTCGAGCTCAATTAGGCTCTTGAAAAGAAGCGGCTGAAAGCCACTCCAGTGAGGATTTAGTAATTGGTGATGTCTAGAAAAGTTTTACAACAGTGAGAACTGTTACGGGTATTGTGGTATCGGTGTATCCCTTCTGGCACCACCGCACACCCCGGGACTTTCCTGGTCACTGGTTACTGGATCACTTAACTGGTAAGCTCAAGCTTAATCTGAAAGGGAGATTAGGAGCTGTCTAATCTAGAGAGAATTTCAGGAACTTTTTTAACCTGATAAGTCTCTGTGCAACTAGATTTAAGAAGCTACTAAACCTCACTTAGCTCTAAGACTAATAGGGTCAAATTGTTGTGTGGTGTTGATTGGGGTCATCTTGGTCTAGCCCTTCTTCTTATCTTTTAGGATTTCGTTTAAAAAAATTGAGTCTAATTAAGTTGTGGAAAATGTATGCATGGTAGAAGGTCATTAAGGAATAAGTTAACCCCATTTGATTCTGAGATTGACAAAACTTTTCATCATAACCTGCGAACTGTAAACCAACCGTCGATCTCTACAATGGGTGAACATATTAGAATCCTGAATGAATTATTCGCTCCTGCATCCGCTAGTCCACCTACATGTATAGTATTGGCAATAAATAATGCAGCCCAATTTGAAATTCGGGCTGCAACAATAAACATGTTACCCAAGTTTCATGGGTTCGAGAGTGAACAACCCTATATTCATCTAAACAAATTTTTGACAATCTGTCAAACGTTTAGAAATCAAAACTTAGATGAAGAGGGTTATTAAATTAAGATTGTTTCCCATGACTTTAGAAGATCGTGCTGCTGCATGGCTGTATTCCCTTGCTTCAAATTCCATCACATCATGGGAACAGTTGTCTAGGAAGTTCATGGCTAAGTTCTATCCCATGGTAAAAACAGAAAAAATTAAGGATGCCATCAGAACTTTTAGAGAAAAATCTGAAGAAGAATTCTTTCAAACTTGGGAACGATTCCATGACTTGTTGGTCAAATGCCCACACCATGGGCTTGATAAGGCTGATTTGGTCCACTTCTTTTATAAAGGACTAACTCCGGCACATAGAAACATGATTGAGTCCATGCACAAGGGTAGGTTCATGAACCAAACCCCGGATCAAGCCTATGAATTTCTTATTGACTTAGCTGAAAATGCCCAAAATTGGAGTAGCTATGGTGAGGAAGTAATTAGAAATGAGTTTGGGTCTAGAAAACCAGATAATTATGAAATGAAAGCAGACCCAGAGCTCAAAAATGTCATGTCCAATCTGGTGGCTGGAATGAATAACTTGAGTAAAAAGTTTGATGCTTTCACTGTTTCCACTAGTTCGAGTTCATACAAAGAGTCAAATCCCGTCATGAAAGTGGATCACGAATCATATAGTTTGTGTGTTTTGTGTAATAGTCCGGAGCATTTAGTGGAGTGCTGCCCTAATCTGCCTACCATAAAGGCCGAGCAAGCAAATGCTCTAAATTCATATAGTGCCTTTAAGAAGCCCACTCCCAACTCGTTCAGCCCAGTTTATCACCCTGATAATAGGTTCCACCCAAATTTCTCATACAAGCAAAATGAACCTATTCAGCATCAAGGTGGTCCACCAGATTTTCAGAACAACTTCCCCAGGATAGGTCCATCACAAATGAACCAACCATTGGTTCCATCTATACCTCCTTATAATGCCCCTATCCTACAGCAACCTTCACAATTAGAAACCATGATGGCTAATATGATGAAACAACAACAAGATTTTATCAAGCAACAACAACAGACCAATACAGCCCAAGCCCAGACTAACCAATTCCATGCGCAAGCAATTACAAAACTTGAGGTTAGTCTGAGCCAAATAGCTAACTCTCTAGAGGAAAGGAAGAAAGGTGAACTACCTAGTCAATCAGTGCCTAACCCTAGTAGACAACAAAATCAAGATCAGATAGGTCAGTATCAAATCAATTCTAATGGAAATCCGACCTATGAAGTCCAGGCAATTACCACTTTAAGGTCTGGCAAGCAAGTGGACAATAAAGTCCAACTTTCTGAATATGAAAAAGAAAATAAAACTGAATCCGATAAGAACCCTATTCAGAAGAGGGGTCAAGAACAGGACAAACCGAAAAAAAGGGAAGAACCCATGGAAACATACAAACCCAAGGTTCCCTTTCCCAGTAGACTTCAGGACTCCAAGAAACAATCTAACTTTGATGAAATCATGGAAGTCTTTAAAACTGTTCAAATAAATATACCTTTTCTCGATGCCATAAGACAAATTTCCTCCTATACAAAATTCTTGAAAGACCTCACCACGGTCAAAAGAAAAACCAGTATTCCTAGGCAAGCTGTTATGGCTGCACAAGCCTCATCTCTCATTCAACAACAGATTGCCCCGAAATTCAAAGACCCTGGTTGCCCAACTATTGAAATAAAAATAGGAGAGACGATCATCCAAAGAACTCTATTAGATTTAGGAGCCAGTGTAAACCTACTTCCCTACTATGTGTACCAAAAATTAGGTTTGGGGGAATTAAAGCCTACAAATATTATCCTTTCCTTAGCAGATAGGACAGTGAAGTACCCCAAGGAGATTGTAGAGGATGTAATAGTGAAAGTAAATGAGTTTTACTATCCTGTGAACTTCGTTATCCTTGAGACCGAACCTGCAATACATCCAGACAGTCACACACCTATAATTTTAGGTAGACCTTTCTTAGCCACAGCAAATGCTGTGATCAACTGTCGAAATGGGATGCTGAAATTATCTTTTGGCAACATGAAAGTCGAGCTTAATGTCTTCAACATAAGTAAACAACCACCAGACGATAAAGAAATCAATGAAGTTGACATGATTGAAAGTCTGGTTCAGGAGACTTTCTTACAAACTTATAATAAGGACCCTTTAGAAGCTTACCTTGCCCATTCCGAGGAAGGGGTCAAGCATGCGCCCCTTAGTTCTGTTCTCCTTATGAGCATAGATCGTCATCAGCCGACTGTTCTTCATCGAACTCTTCCAAAACCACTCTTAGATAATGGTTGAAAAAAAAAGGAGGATTTACATTTTGTCTGGCTGAAGACATAAAACTTAGCGCTCTTGGGAGGCAACCCAACATGTAAATATCTTCTAATTAAAAAAATAATAATAAAATAATAATAATAATAATAATAAATTCAATAAATTACTAATATGCAGGTTTGGGAGATTTTGCCCCAATTTTTAATTTACCTACCCATATCAGGTAACTTCTCCTCTGTCCTCTTACTGCTTTAATTTTTCTTTAACATTGAGGACAATGTTAGATTTAGGTTTGGGGGTATTTTTAAGCATTTGAAATTTTATCAAAAAAAATAAAAAAAAATTTAGTTAAAATTTTTGGAAATTTTAAAAAAAAAATTACAACACACAAGGTATATAAAATCTAAGAGCCCAATGACTAGTTCGAAGTAGTGCAAAGTGAGTTCTTTTTATTAAGTTCCTTTTAGTGAGTTGTAAGCTAATTAGTGCTTTGAATTTCACAACACATCTGGCCTGCATTTTCTAAGGTATAGGTTCGACATTGTGTTGAGAATATGGTAGCAACCTCGAATCCTGATGAACCATCTTTTTCTGATCCAAAAAAAAAAAAAACTATTTGGTGGATTTAGTCAGGTACATCGAAAAGGGCTATCTATTGTCAAAGGTCAGCGGGCTTGTGATGAGGAACCCGAGCATAGGTCCGTAGGGGAGTCTTGATGCCCGACACCTCATACCAACTGGTGTGAGAATTGTCGACTAATTGCTTACTACATGGAGGAATCATCACAGGAGTAAAAGTGCATAATATATATTATCATTTCTCTTTCAAAAAAGAAAAAAAAAAGAGAAAAAAAATGAAAAACAAAAAAATGTATATTAACCTTAAAAAAGATAATAGTGTGAAAGCCGTCGTTGTAAAAATTCGAGTAAACTGGAATATTATATATAAAGCCCATGAGGTATTATTTTTTCAAAATAATATTTTCCTATTACTGCTTTAAATTTTCTTTAACATTGAGGACAATGTTAGATTTAGGTATGGGGGTGAGAATATTTTGGATTTTTTATACAATTTAAAAAAAATAAAATTAAATTAAAAAAAAAAAGGATTTCAAATTTTTAACTCAAACTCTAATCTTTTTGGCTGTACAAACCAGGAATTGCTTTGACAATAGCTTTGAGTTAAGAAATATGATAGCAGTTCTAGCTTGAATTTCCGTCCCACCTATCTTCTGCTAACATGTTACAAGATGATTTAGCACCAACACGTAAGCATATGAATAGTGGGGTATGTATATTTGCAACTAATATGAATACTTTTAATCTTCGGGATAATTTAAAGTTATATGTGTGATGAACACCCTAATCAAAAAAAAAGAAAAAAAAAGAAAGATAAAATAAAATAAAAATAATGAGTTTATTTTAAGTCTTCTCACTGAGTAACCGGGCCTCTTGCCTGGCAAGCAGCGAGTGTTCGCGTAAAAAGGTGAGGATGATTGAGATTAAACTCTGAGTGACTAATTTGGCCTTGAAGCCTAGTTAACTTGAGTTATTAAGCCTGTTAGGGTGTCTCTACACCTAGTGCCCTGAGCCATCTGGATCGGGAGTCATTGGCCTAACACTCGCTACATGAGTCAGCTAGAAAGCTTAATAAGGCTAGATATTGCACAAGTCATTCTTCTTAGCATTCAGTCTGATATAAATAAATAAATAAATAAATATGGGGTGTTCATTACCATTTAACTCTAGAAAGTCTTGAAAATTGGAGTGATCATGTTGGAAGTAAGTGAAAGCCACTGATTTATATGATACTATCTTACACCTCAATACATTCTTGACTTGTTAGCAGATAGATGGGGTGTAATGAAACTTGAGTTAGAGTCTGTTTAAATATGATAGCAACAAGTCTCTATTGTCCTTGCAATTCTAGTTTCATACAGTAATACTTGTTCAAATTTCGAGTTAAAAATTGGAAATCCCTGACTAATGAAGTTTGTGGGTAACTTCACTGCAAACCCTCACGAGACAACACTCATCCACTAGGGTAACCTAGGGGTTTAAAGGCTTGTTGCACGTGCTAAGTGCAATCGTGACTCCCTACGAAAATGGGTACATATCTTAGTTTGTGTATTTAGCTTCAATTTTTTTTTTAAAAAAAGAGAAAAAATTATAAGTTAGACTACATCTTTTTGTGCCCTCATTTTATCGTTTGCTTGTTAATTGCTAGAGACTAGCAATAAGCTAGTTGGGGGGTGTGATGAGAGCACAAAAGTGCGACTACATGTCACCAAAATTAGTGTTTTTGCTAACCGATAATAATAAATTTACTTAAATAATATTATATTTGGGTTTGACACAGGTTAGTATAAATTAAAGTTTAAATGCGCATTTGGTAGGGTTTAGAGGGATGCATCATAGCCCCAAACCGCACGGGCCCAATCCTGTCATGATCTGATCAAGCACATTTGCACCCAAACATCCGAACCCGCGTGCGATCTCCCAGTGATCCTCGCGTTCCTTTCTTTCCGGATTAGCATCCGCACTCTTCCGAAATAGAGATTCCAACTCTCACTTCATCACAAAGAAAAAGAACTTTTTAATCTCCAATCCCATGAAGAATAGCTAAAAATAATATTCATTCCTTCATGCTGAAATCACTGTTCATATGAACAGTGTTCCGGGATGATACTGTTCATATGAACAGTGTTCCGTGAAAACACTGTTCATATGAAGAGTGTTATGTAAAAACACTGTTCATATGAACAGTGTTACGGGATTTTTTTTACTTCACTGTTCTTCTTCCTCCCAGCAGCGTCTACAGCTCATTCCATTCCCGCATCCAAGTATCCGGCAGCGCTCTTCAGCCTCCTACGTCCATCCCGTGATGCCTCCCACGCTTCCGTGGTCCAAAGAAGGAATTCCGAGTCAGCTCCCAGCATCCCGTGATGCTTTCCAGTGATCCCGCAGCTTCCTCCTTTCCGGATCAATGTTTCTAGCTCCTCCCAAATAATCACGCGTCAAGCTCTTCTTCTTTCGCAATGATCCCAGCATCGAAATCCTAGCCAAATTCTTCCGGATTCGAAATCCCAGCGTCCCAGCCGTGATGCAAGCTCGTGATCCAGCCGTTTCCTTCCACGCCTTCCTCCCGCTTCCAATCCGGCGTCCACGAAGCTTCCACCCGTGATCCAGCTCCTTCCGTCCGACTGCAAGCAGCTCTCTTCCGATTCGAAATTCCCAGCAATCCCGTCCGCATTCATCAATTCCGTCCGCAATCAGCTCGTGATCCAGCCATTCTCCCACGGATTCACGTCCTTCCGCGATCTTCCCTCCCGCATCACGCCCCGGAATCCCAGCAGCCCGTGATCCATTCTGCCATTCCAGATGAAGCATCCCAGACGATCCTCTCCATCATTGGCCATAAAGGGGATGGTTGATCTATAAAAGGAGGTGGGGCGATCGGCTAGGGGAGAGGAGAGCTCGGTTGAGGTGCGGGGTGGAGGCCAAGGAACAGAGCATTGCTCTGTTCTTGGGAAGAAGAAAGAAATAAAAAAATTATATTTTATGTTGAAGGCCCACCGTGGGAGGGAGAGGGAAAGAAAATGCAATTTTCTTGTTTTTTCTTTTATTTGTAGAAGGAGGAAGCATTAAGCTTCCAATCTTCATTTTATTTTTGTAATTGCCCTTTTATGCAATCCATACATTTATCTTTTATGCAATCTATGTTTTAAGCTTCAATTTAATTTCTGCAATTCATTTTATGCATTTTGGAATTCTTAGTTTTAAGATAATTTTGAAATTTTTCTTCGCTATTCGATCTGCAGTTTTCATTTATATTATATCTTCAGGAATCGACCCCTACTCTACATTAGAATTCAATTGCAAGTTTTCTTTCTTCCCTTTAGTTAGTTTCAATTAGAAAATCATATCAACATCCCCAACATAATGTTTTTCTTTTGTTATTCAAAAATCGCTTTTGAATCCGAGTGAACGTTTTTATTTTTAAGCAACTCCAATCGCCTCCCTGTGGATCGACCTCTTACAACCACTATTCTTCAAGTAGAAAAGGTAAGAGTAAAATTAAATTAAACTTTGTTTGTCGGTTCTAGCAACGATCTGTTTAGCATATTTTTAGGTAAACAGGAATCGCACAACACTTCATGCCATCTAATTGCCACTTGGCACTCAATTACTTGGACCCAATTATTAAACACAAATCAGCAAATTACAAATCCAAAATCCAAAATAAAAGGACTCAATGTGACCTAATAGACTCAAATAAAATAGACTCAATCCAATATAATTAGATGCTGAAAATCATGAATCCAATATATTTTCGGGCACACCCAAGCTAGGATCCAAACTCGACATTCGTCCATCATAACTCGGGCTCGTACTCCTGCATCAATTCTCTCTGACTGAGAAGAACTCGACTCTGTCAAGTTGGGGCGAAAAAGCTCATGCAAATCAAGCGGTCGAGGAGGAGGACCCCTAGGCGGTCAATAAGTGAAACAAAGTTGCATGGAAAAACTCTGTGTGTGCTGATCCGTTGCGCACCCTGATGTGGGTGCATGCGCACGGCTGGTGCACAGGCTGATGTGCATGGACTGATGTGGGTTGCCAACAGAAGGAGAATGCTGATATAGGCTAATGCATGCCGTAATCCGCTGATCACCTTGATCTAAATTTATGAATTCTAGAAAGAGATCTTGAAAATCAGTAAAAGAATACCTTTTTAGACTTACATAAAACTTCTATGATCGAAGAACCTAAAGATCTTGTTGAAAGTGCTGCTTGTGCTCCTCTCGGCTTTGACTAAAAATCAGATTATTCACCTCAAAATCTGATGATATCTCTTCTGATATTTCAGAACCAATCGATACGAACACGGTTCCATCTCTATAGCTGATCTCCGCTGAATTTTCTAAACTGTCTTTCTTAGGTAATTCTCCTGGAGTTACATTAGTAAAATCATCTAAAAAAGATTCAAATTCAGATGAGATCACCTCTGAAATTTTATCTTCCACGTTGGCTTCCTCCTTGTCCTCAATCTCAGCAGGTCTAAAGGAAACTTCAGGGGAAGGAGAAGGGATCTCAACAGCAGATACATCATCAGACGGTGCTGTTAAATTTTCAGAATCAGCATCAAGATCTTCTTCAAATATCTGCTGATCTTTAGTGGGACAAATATCAGCGAGGTGCCCTCGGCCACCGCACTTGGAGCAATCAAGTTTGCATCTTCTTTGCGGCATGGGACTCATTATTTTTTTGCTGAATTTTGTTGTTCCTCACTCCGGATATACATCTTTATTTGCAGAAATTTCAGATCTTATGGATGAAAAAATATTTCGAGGAGAAGGAGTGCCTTTGTTGTTGCGTTCTGAAGGTTGTCGCCCAACTTGTGGTTTGACACGGCTACGACGTCGTAGTTCTACCTCCACTACTAAGATACGCCCTGTTCGATGCGACGTTCACAGCGGAATTCGAACGGAACGTCGTTCATCGTATGAACGCGCCTCGGATCATAGAATTCAAAAAATTTTCTGGATCCAAATCCAGAAGATCTTTGAACTCATTAGAAAGGAAAGATTAGGATCTGAGGAGGGTTGATTAAGATTTATAAAACTGAAACAAAATCAAAAGTTTTAGATTTGAAGATCTCATCTTCAAAAATTCTGCAGGTGTTGAACACTGCAGCCTGATGATCTATCTAGGTTCCTGGTTAAGCCGCACACGTGTCCGGCCTCTAGAGGTATCCACACGAGGATCTAATCATCTGAGATAAGGTCTTACCGGAGTGCTAGCTCCTTGCAAAGACCTTTCATGACTATCAAAAGAGATAGAAGAAATTCTACAACATACCTCTTTGAAGAAGAACGCTTTCTTCTTCAACCTTGCTCGCAATTAAGGAAGAGGAGGAGGTAGCTTTGCTCGTGAATCTTCCTAACCTTGATGCCGTGGAAGAAGAGGAAGAAGAAGCCCTCTTTCAGCCGTGGACAAGGAGGAAAGGAAGAAGCTTGACGTGGGAGGAAGAACTCTTTCTTCCTTGGGTTGAATTGATCTCTCTTCCTTGATCCTTCTTCTTCTTTGCTTTCCAATACCTTGGAGGAAGAAGAAAGGGGATCCTTCACCTTGCTGCCGTGAGGAGAAGGGGTCTCCTTGTGCTGCCGTGGGAAGGAAAGAGGAAAAGAGAAAGGGAGGCGTGGAGAGGAAGAGGAGAATTAATTCATAACATCTCTCTTGCGACCCTTTTATAGATTGGGTTTAGCGCTTCTCCTAATCTTATTAGGAGTATGGGACTATTACCTACCCTTAGATTAATGCCAAGTGTCCAATCCTTGTGCTCATAGATGCATGACATGTGTCCACTTAATCAATTGATTAATTTTCTAATTACATTAGGACTCCTAATCTCATTAGGAGAATTAATTGATTTGGGAGCATGCATCCTACGACGCCATGTGGACTTTAAAATCCCCATAGTGTGAACACGACTTAAGTCATATTCATCCTACGACGACATGTGGTCTTTAAAATCCGCACAAACCTTGGTTTAATCAAATTGACCCAATCATGAACCCAAATAATTTGGGTCGAACCTAATTTGATTTGGCTCATTAAATCAGCCCAATTGCAATCCAATTGCAATCAATTCCACTTAATTCTTCTTCCATTAACTCATTAACATTTAGTGGGTTAATTCAATCACCAATCATATTGATTATTGATTTCTATTATGATTCCAAATCACAATTATGATAGTCTGACTAATTAAATCCTCTATGTGTGTGACCCCGTAGGTTCTATTCTGACTGGTAGTAAGACATATGTCAAATTTATACGACTTCCAGTTCGAGATATGGAAAACTCTTTTTCCAAAATACCTGGTCAGGAATTTATCGAACCCAGTCTCATAAATCACATAGAATCACTCCTAATCTATCAAGGTCGATAGATCCCATCTAGATGCAACCCTATTCCAAAATGAACTTACTGTAGCAAATCCGCACTACAAGGACCCGAATGGCTAGGGCCCAAGTTCACATGTTTGTCAAACTACAGCAACCTCACAGTGAATAGCTGAGGCATCGCAGGTCAAAGGACCAGTCATACAACTACAGCATAAGTAGTCACTGACGAGTGGATAGACATCCATGTGACTACTATCTTTGGTCACGCTCAGTACCTTATTCTCTAACAAGTACTCGCATAATCACTCCAGTGTCTCTACACCATGGACTCGAGACTCGTCCATCTGACTAAGTGATCTGTGCACTAATCTCAGTGGATCGATCACCGTCCCTCGTGATAGATCCATCGATCAGGAGCATTTAGAAATTAATTCCTAATGACACATGCCTCAAATTCTCAACTCCTTGAGAATATGTGTCATCATCATCTATTAATTTCTTGGACGATTCATGGACACATACAAACATGAATGAAAAACAAATTGCCCAATCTTATTTATTAGTAAGTGTCAAATAACAAATTTATGCCCCGGATTACAAATATGCGTCAGCCACATTGGCTTCTAGGGCATACTTCTAACGATCTCCCACTTGCACTAAAGCCAATCAGACATGTATTTGAAGGGAATTTTTTTTTTTGAGTTGTCCGATAAAATCGAACGCCAGGCATGAAAATCAGTTTTAAAATTTTATTTATAACATTTATAAATATTAAACATAACTTTTATGTAAAACATACCTCGATCCCGCAGCGGAAGTTGATCGAGGTAGGGCAGATCTAGATTTTGAACGTTGCTTCACGAAGCCTAGATCTGCAGGCCCTCTACATCACGCGCACGCCAAACTTCGTAGGAAGGTAGGATGGTGTCTGTATATTGCAAAACTAGTTTTTGCAAAAAGGTCCCTAGAAGAAAACACTTTTCTTTCTTTTCTTCTTCTTCTTCCTTCTCTTCCATATCTTCACTGTACCCCCGTGAGCTCGGATGCCGATCACAGAGGAAAGGAAGAAGAGGACATGTCGCCGGATCTGGATGCTTACCACCGGAGAGAGGATTGAGAGAGGAAAACTACTTCTTCTCTCTTCTTCTTCTTCTTCAGAACTCCTGTTTAAGCCTCTCGTTTCGTAAGAACAGAGACTTCAATCTTCACTAATCCTCTCTAGTTTTTCTCTCTGATTCACTCACAATTCATCTATTAATCGAGAGGAAACGGTGGCCTACTTATAGGCCAATGCTGAGAGGATTTAATTGGAGTAATTGACTGTCTTTACGAATCCATACGTTATGAATTCATAATGTTCGTTTCAAAAACAAACGTGGGGAAAAATAATAAATCCATCCGATAACAGCCGGATTTCAAAAATCAAATTTAACCGAAATGTAGCCGGTTCAAAACCGGACATTCCGGTCCAGACGGCAGAGCGGCCGGAGGCCAGACGGTGGCGCAGTATGGAGACGAAGCCGGGAGGAAGAAGGCTCTATTTTCTCCTCCCAGGCTTTTCTCCATCGCGGCTCACAAAAATCCTTAAGGGTCCATGGGTTAAGGGTCCATGTGAGCTTTGGTCCATGGGTCCATGGGTCCACAGGTTATTAAAAGTTAAATTTGGGTCAGCCGGTTCAATCAAATGGGTTAGCCTAATTGATTCACTTGGTTCTAAACCAAATTAATGGCCCAATTGAATGATTTTTGACCCGAAAAAATTCCACATGAGTCCGACTCATGGGAGGTTCAATTGGGTCCAGTCTCGGCTCAATCCAGGTCCGACTTAGATCAAAACAAATACGAAATTGAATTCCAATTAATTCGTGATCGAGCCCAATTACACTAATTGAGACCCAATCAAACCCAATCTCAACAATTGAGTCCTGATCATGTTTAATTACATTAATTGAAACTTGATCGACCCTGAATACAGAGTTAATTAGTTATTCATCCATGAAATTTAGCATGTACCTCATGTTCAGTGCTAGCTGAACATAGATAGAACCAAATTCCAAATGACCCACAATTTAATTCTTAATTAAATTGGGTCAAGACTTTCCTACTTAGCTTGACTAATGTGTATGACTCCGATAGGTTCGAACACTAAGCCGGTAGTATATGGACTACTCCATGCACTAATCGAGGTGACCATCTAGCAATGATACCCGACGTCCGGATAGGTCGAATATGCAAAGCAACATTCAAGAACCTAGACGTATCGTTGTTGCATAATTCATCCCTATGACTATCGATGCTCAAGATGACCTCAGAGTGGACTGCCGAACTCTGGGTTCGGTCATCCATAGTGTTTTTCAATTAATCAAATCAAGTGACCTATCACTTATTTTACCCTAGCCAAGGTTTTACTGAATTGAAATACATCGAGATCTCAACTCCTAAAATCTGGAGCGGTCAATCCCATCTTGACTCATACGTAGACTTCGCGAGTACTTGATTGCCCCCAGCATCCTTCCGATCTCTGAATTAGAAATTCAGGTCGTCCAGTGCCTAAGTACAGTGAGTTGCTTGTAAGTCACCTTGACAGTCTCAGGTCTAAGGGGTACTTATGCCCATACACTTTGCGAGCTAACTCCCGATAGTGGAGTGCTATGCAGGTGAGTCACTGTTCGGTGACGATGTACTCCTACATCTCACCTGTATGCCATACAGTGTCTCCACACTCCTTGGTTTAAGAGGACAACCAACTAAATGGCACATAATGACCTATACTTGACATAGCTATCGTCCAATTGACAGCTCATCATTTGGTTGCGAACTGGTTTAAGGACTAAATGATAAAACCTCTTCTATCCACTAAATTAGTCCTAAGGACTTCATCACAATACACAGGAGTTCAATTTAAAGATGCAACACTTGTGATGAATAGAAAATTGCCAGAATAAATTTTTATTCATTTTAATAAAACATAAACATAATCCAATTTCTTACAATTAAAAAATTAGCTTTGGGACATAATTTCCAACAACTCCCACTTGGACTAAAGCCAATTTGTACAATATCTTATACCCATCTTCGATTTGTGATAATCGAACTCCTTTACAGAAAGGGCTTTAGTGAATGGGTCAGCTAGGTTCTCCTTTCCATCGATCTTTTGAAGATTGATGTCACCTCGTTCCACGATCTCTCATACAAGGTGGTAGTGACGCAGAATGTGCTTGGTCCTATGGTGAGACTTTGGCTCCTTTGCTTGTGCAATGGCTCCAGTATTTTCACAATACAAAAGAACTGGACCGTTGATTGAGGGAGCAACACCAAGTTGATTTACAAACTTCTTGATCCAAACAGCTTCCTTTGCCGCATCTGATGCAGCAACATACTCTGCTTCGCATATGGAATCGACTACTGAATGCTGCTTGGAATTTTTCCAGCAGACTGCTCCTCCATTCAGGGTAAACACAAATCCTGACATACTCTTACTGTCATCATGGTCTGACTGAAAACTAGAGTCTGTAAACCCCACAAGTTTTAAGTCAGATTCTCCATAGATTAACCATTGGGCCTTAGTATTTCTCAAATACTTAAGGATGGTTTTCACCACCTTCCAATGGTTCTCACCCGGATCAGACTGATACCTACTCGCTACTGCTAATGAGTAAGCAACATCTGGTCTCGTACATGTCATGGCGTACATGATAGATCCCACTGCAGAAGCATATAGGATTCTACTCATATGCTCTCTCTCTTCGGAAGTTGTCGGACAATCTTTATTAGAGAGAAAAATTTCTTGGCTTATTGGAAGATAGCCCTTCTTGGAATTCTCCATGTTGAACCACTTCAACATAATATCGATGTACGTGGATTGGGACAATCCAAGCAACCTCTTAGATCTATCTCTATAGATTTTCATCCCTAGGATGTAGGATGCTTCTCCCAGATCCTTCATGGAGAACTGTGATGACAGCCAGAGTTTCACATTTTGTAATGCAGGGATGTCATTCCCAATTAGGAGAATGTCATCCACATACAAGACAAAGAATGTGATCACTGAACCGTTAGCCCACTTGTAGACACAAGGTTCTTCTTCGTTCTTAACGAAGCTATACGTTTTGATAGTTTTATCAAAACGTATGTTCCAACTTCGAGAAGCTTGCTTAAGTCTGTAAATGGACTTTTGTAGCTTGCATACTTTAGACTCGTCTGTGGATGTGAAACCCTTAGGTTGTATCATATACACCTCTTCTTCCAGCTCTCCATTTAGAAAAGCTGTTTTCACATCCATTTGCCATATTTGATAATCCATATATGCTGCTATAGCAAGCATGATCCGAATAGATTTTAGCATTGCCATAGGGGAAAAAGTCTCGTCATAATCGATACCATAACGTTGACGATACCCCTTGGCAACCAGACGGGCTTTATAAGTCTCCACCTTTCCGTCTGCGCCTCTCTTTCTTTTGAAGATCCATTTGCACCCTATGGGTTTTATCCCTTCAGGTGGATCAACTAGTATCCATACACTATTGATTTTCATGGATTCCATTTCGGATCTCATGGCGTTAAGCCATAACTCAGAGTCGGACCTCTGCATAGCATCCATATAAGTGATCGGATCCTCATTGTTCTCATCGAGCTCAATGGGATCTGCATCTTGGACCAAGAAACTGTAGAATCTGTCCACTTGACGCGGTACTGTACCTGATCGCCTTAATGGTGCTTCTACATTGGGCTCCGGGTTTGATCTAATCGAATTCGGTTCTTTGGGTTCAATAGATTGTGTTAAATCTTCCACCTGCTGGACTTCACTAAGTTCAACCTTAGAGGCAACAATTCCTTCACTAAGAAATTCCTTTTCCAAAAAGGTTGCCTTAAGTCCTACGAACACCTTTTGTTCATTAGAAAGGTAGAAGTAATAACCCCTAATTTCCTTGGGGTACCCTACAAAATAACACTTATCGGACCTAGGACCAAGTTTGTCAGTTTGAGAACGTTTAACATAAGCCGGACATCCCCAAACCCTAAGGTATGAAAGTGCCGGCTTACGCCCAGTCCATATCTCATATGGAGTCTTCTCAACAGACTTACTTGGAACCTTATTTAGTATTATACACGCAGACTCTAAAGCATAACCCCAAAAAGATAGAGGCAGACTAGTAAACCCCATAATGGATCGAACCATGTCTAACAGAGTTCGATTCCTCCTTTCGGATACACCATTGTGCTAAGGTGTTCCTGGAGGGGTCCATTGTGAGAGAATCCCATTCTCTTTTAGATAAGTCAAGAAATCACCGAAAGGTATTCTCCTCCTCGGTCTGACCGAAGGATCTTAATACTCTTTCCAGTATGTTTTTCTACTTCATTACGAAATTGTTTGAACATTTCAAATGATTCCGACTTATGCTTCATCAGATAGACATACCCATACCTGGATAGATCATCTGTGAAGGTTATGAAGTAGGCATAACCACCTTTGGCACTTACGTTCATAGGTCCACATACATCAGTATGTATGAGGCCAAGAACATCCCTGGCTCGTTCACCCTTTCCAGAAAAAGGTGACTTGGTCATTTTACCTAGAAGACAGGATTCACAAGTTGGCAATGATTCACAATCATTGATTTCTAAAATGCCCTTTTGGGCTAACCTGTTTATCCTGTTTTTATTTATGTGACCTAGCCAGCAATGCCACAAATAGGCTTCATTGACATTATCTAACTTAGGGCGTTTATTAGAAGTGTATATTACATTCACAGGCAGTGATAGAGTATAAATGTCATGTGTCAATTGTCCACGAAAAATTTTAATACCATTTAGAATGATATCACAAAAATTTTCTTTTATTGATAAACAATAACCATTTTTGGCCAAAAGGCCTACAGAGATGACATTCATCAAAAATGCTGGACAATAATGACAATCATCTAATATGACTACTCTAGATTCAAAAACAAGCTTAATGACTCCTAAAGCTAGGGCTGGAACAGATCTTCCATCTCCAACGTTCAGGAATCTTTCGCCATTCTTGAATCTTCTACTTACTTGAAATCCCTGCAACGAATTGCAAATATTAATTGGACTTCCGGTATCCAATACCCAAGCAGTAACATCATAAACAGAAAAATTACAAGGTGTTATCATATAATTACCTTGTGCAGCAACTGTTTGCTGCTTTTTCTTCTTAGGCCTGTTTGGATCAAGAGACGCTATGTAAGCCGGACAGTTCCGCTTCCAATGGCCCATCTTCTTACAGAAGAAGCACTCTGCCTTGCTCTTATCAGCTTTATGCTTCTTAGTCTGGCTGGGCTTAGAGACCCCAGCACGAGCTTCCTGCACGTTCTTCTTCTTTCCTTTCTTAAAGGAAGAAAGTCCTGCAGAAGTCCCACCTACCACATTCACCGTCTCCTTTTTGAGTTGGTGATCCTTCTCATAGGTCTGCAGTAAACCTAGCAAACTATGATAGGATACTTCAGGTTTAGTCATTCTATAATGACTAAGGAAGGTCAGTTAGGACTTGGGAAGTGAGTTCAAAATGGCGTCCTTGCCTAATTGCTCGTGTAAAGGAAAGCCAAGTTTACTTAGGAGATTGATTTGTTCGACCATATACAATACATGATCGATGACCGATGCCCCTTCCCTCATGCGGGCATTGAATATAGCGCAGGAGGTCTTATATCGTTCAACATCATCAGGTGTGCCGAAAGACTCCTTCAACATTTGAAGGATTTCCACTGGCTGCGATTTCTCGAATTTACGACTAAACTCGTCATTCATCGAGGCCCTCATGATGCAGCGCACTGTAGTGCGATCGTTGAGCCACTTCTGATAAGCGTCTCTGATTGCACGTGGTACATTGGCTGCAGGTTCCTGAGGTGCAGGATCCGATATCATATACAGGATCCGCTCATGCTCTAATACTATTTTCAACTTTCGATACTAGCTATCGAAGTTAGGTCCATTAAGCTTATCATTGTCTAATAGTGTTCGGAGAGACAATGAGTTATCCATATCTGAAAAATAAAGGAAAAATCCAACTAATCAGTATATGATTTATTTAATCCTAAAGACTTGGGCTTTAGTCTAAAGTTTTCTCCCACTATTTTAATCGAATTAATAGCCTCTACCTTTAATTTGAGGAATTACTTTAATTCCCTAGTGGGTACTAGAATCCGCATAGACTGCATACGGGCCCGAGGAAGGCTCGGCCAACCCATGTGCATCTAAGGGTAGGTACATTACCAATTGTTTCCTTAAACAATTTCTAGTAATCAATTTTGCCCCAGGTGGTAATCAGTAGGCGGAGGCCTCCACTGAAAATCCTGGTTAGGTCCAACCATTAATGAACTAACTCGATGACACTACCTAATGTATGATCAGGCCCGAGGAAGGCTCGGCCACCCTAATCACAATTAGATAGCTAAAAAAGCTATCATATAATGAAGGATAATTCCAGTATTCAGAGGAACACCAGACGGAAGCGTCCTGCATGTTCAACTGTAATATTGGACCCATTATCATTCACCTTAATGGAAGGCTATGATCTAATTATCTATATAACTTTATCATTTTAAGGACCTAATAATTTAGAGGATTTTAATTGATATGTGACATGACCGATAATTCTAAATCCTCCCACTGACTTCACCAAATCATACAGGGGACTAGCTCTTATTGGTCTATTAGACACCTAAATCAGTCACACTGATTTTCCTTAATGGCATGGGTGAGTGCCAAGTCTCAACGTACCTTAATCAAAACTTGATCGACCAAATTGGCCAAGTAAGAGAGATCATGGGAGGGTTATGCCATTAACTTCTTTCCTAGACACCAACTATGTTGGCCAGGTAAGAGGTAGGCCCCAATTAAAAACCATGATCAAATGCCGACTTACCTTAGACACCAATTGGTTTATCAAGTTGATTTAGGTTATCCTTGGGAATTCGGGACTCGACCACTGAGCCACAATCAGATCCAATTGAAATGTTTGGATATGATAAACTACAACTATTGAGTTTGATCATTTTATAAACCTTGATTTAGTCTAGTTCAACTATTGATTAGATTAAATCATGTTTCTTAAGTTAGTCCATTTCAATTTGATTTCATGATTAGGTCTAACCTAGTCAACTAATCTGATTGTGCTAACCCATGCCCCAAATCCCATGTTCAAATTTAAATTTTAATTCGAATTTCAAATTTTGAATTTTAAATCTTTATTTGAAATTCAAATTTTAAATTTTAAATTCAACATTTAATTCTTAATTAAATGTATTATGATCATGGATTCAAGGTGTCAATTTATTCCAAATATAAACAATTTATATTTAAATTTTGTGGTCATAATAAATTTAAAACTAAATTTTATAAACATCAATTATGCATAATTTCATAAAAATAAACTATTTATTTTATGATACAAATTAATCTCAATTTTGTGCTAGGACAACCTTTTCACTATAAGGGGTTAATCTTATAGCAGGACAACCTTATAATTCAGCACAAGATTGATATTTTATCATTAAATCTAGATCTAATCTAAATTTAAAATTAAATCATGCATAATTCTAGATGTTATAGGCCAATTCTATCGGCCAACCTGGCTCTAATACCAGTTGAAGGGAATTTATTCCGAGTTGTCCGATAAAATCGAACGCCAGGCATGAAATCAGTTTTAAAATTTTATTTATAACATTTATAAATATTAAACATAACTTTTATATAAAACATACCTCGATCCCGCAGCGGAAGTTGGTCGAGGTAGGGCGGATCTAGATTTTGAACGTTGCTTCGCAAGGCCTAGATCTGCAGGCCCTCTACTTCGCGCGCACGCCAAACTTCGTAGGAAGGTAGGATGGTGTCTGTATATTGCAAAACCAGTTTTTGCAAAAAGGTCCCTAAAGAAAACATTTTCTTTCTTTTCTTCTTCTTCTTCCTTCTCTCCCGTATCTTCACTGTACGCCTGTGAGCTCGGATGCCGATCACAGAGGAAAGGAAGAAGAGGACATGTCGCCGGATCTGGATACCACCGGAGAGAGGATTGAGAGAGGAAAACCACTTCTTCTCTCTTCTTCTCCTTCAAAACTCCTGTTTAAGCCTCTCGTTTCGTAAGAATAGAAACTTCAATCTTCACTAATCCTCTCTAGTTTTTCTCTCTGATTCACTCACAATTCATCTATTAATCGAGAGGAAACGGTGGCCTACTTATAGGCCAATGCTGAGAGGATTTAATTGGAGTAATTGACTGTCTTTATGAATCCATACGTTATGAATTCATAACGTTCGTTTCAAAAACAAACGTGGGGAAAAACATTAAATCCATCCGATAACAGTCCGGATTTTAAAAATCAAATTTAACCGGAATGTAGCCAGTTCAAAACCGGACATTCCGGTCCAGACGGCAGAGCGGTCGGAGGCCAAACGGTGGCGCGGTATGGAGACGAAATCAGGAGGAAGAAGGCTCTATTTTCTCCTCCCAGGCTTTTCTCCATCACGGCTCACAAAAATCCTGGTTAAGGGTCCATGTGAGCTTTGGTCCATGGGTCCGTGGGTCCACAGGTTATTAAAACTTGAATTTGGGTCAGCCGGTTCAATCAAATGGATTAGCTTAATTGATTCACTTGGTTCTAAACCAAATTGATGGCCCAATTGAATGATTTTTGACCCGAAAAATTCCACATGAGTCTGACTCATGGGAGGTTCAATTGGGTCCAATCTCGGCTCAATCCAAGTCCGACTTAGATCGAAACAAATACGAAATTAAATCTCAATTAATTCATGATCGAGCCCAATTACACTAATTGAGACCCAATCAAACCCAATCTCAACAATTGAGTCCTGATCAAGTTCAATTACATTAATTGAAACTTGATTGACCCGAAATACAGACTTAATTAGTTATTCATCCATGAAATTTAGCATGTACCTCATGTTCAGTGCTAGCTGAACATAGATAGAACCAAATTCCAAATGACCCACAATTTAATCTTAATTAAATTGGGTCAAGACTTTCCTATTTAGCTTGACTAATGTGCGTGACTCCGATAGGTTCGAACACTAAGCCGGTAGTACATGGACTACTCCATGCACTAATCAAGGTGACCATCTAGCAATGATACCCAACGTCCGGATAGGTCGAATATGCAAAGCAACATTCAAGAACCTAAACGTATCGATTGTTGCATAATTCATCCCTATGACCATCGATGCTCAAGATGACCTTCAGAGTGGACTGTCGAACTCTGGGTCCGGTCATCCATAGTGTATTTCAATTAATCAAATCAAGTGACCTATCACTTGGTTTACCCTGGCCAAGGTTTTACTGAATTGAAATACAGCGAGACATCAACTCCTAAAA
Source organism: Phoenix dactylifera (assembly GCF_009389715.1). NCBI lineage: Eukaryota > Viridiplantae > Streptophyta > Magnoliopsida > Arecales > Arecaceae > Phoenix > Phoenix dactylifera. The sequence continues at coordinate 53,194 of NW_024069297.1, forward strand.
TCTGGAGCGGTCAATCCCATCTTGACTCATACGTAGACTTCACGAGTACTTGACCGCACCCAGCATCCTTCCGATCCCTAAATTAGAAATTCAGGTCATCCAGTGCCTAAGTACAGTGAGTTGCTTGCAAGTCACCGTGACAGTCTCAGATCTAAGGGATACTTATGCTCATACGTTTTACGAGCTAACTCTCGACAGTGGAGTGCTACGCAGGTGAGTCACTGTTCAGTGACGATGTACTCCTACATCTCACCTGTATGCCATACAGTGTCTCCACACTTCTTGGTTTAAGAGGACAACCAACTAAATGGCATACAACGACCTATACTTGACATAGCTATCGTCCAATTGACTGCTCATCATTTGGTCACGAACTGGTTTAAGGACTAAATGATAAAACCTTTTTATCCACTAAATTAGTCCTAAGGACTTCATCACAATACACAAGAGTTCAATTTGAAAGATGCAACACTTGTGATGAATAGAAAATTGCCAAAATAAATTTTTATTCATTTTAATAAAACATAAACATAATCCAATTTCTTACAATTAAAAAATTAGCTTTGGGACACAATTTCCAACAACTCCCACTTGGACTAAAGCCAATTTGTACAATATCTTATACCCATCTTCGATTTGTGATAATCGAACTCCTTTACAGAAAGGGCTTTAGTGAATGGGTCAGCTAGGTTCTCCTTTCCATCGATCTTTTGAAGATTGATGTCACCTCGTTCCACGATCTCTCATACAAGGTGGTAGCGACGCAGAATGTGCTTGGTCCTGTGGTGAGACTTTGGCTCCTTTGCTTGTGCAATGGCTCCAGTATTGTCACAATACAAAAGAACTGGACCGTTGATTGAGGGAGCAACACCAAGTTGATTTACAAACTTCTTGATCCAAACAGCTTCCTTTGCCGCATCTGATGCAGCAACATACTCTGCTTCGCATATGGAATCGGCTACTGAATGCTGCTGG
>NW_024069298.1:0-53825 GCF_009389715.1 Phoenix dactylifera
ACCTCCGGGTACACCTCAACTCAACGGGGTGTCAGAGAGGAGGAATCGGACCCTATTGGATATGGTCAGGTCCATGATGAGCTTCACTGATTTACCTATGTTCCTTTGGGGAGATGCCTTACTCACAGCGATTTATTTATTGAATAGAGTTCCCTCTAAATCCGTTCCTACCACACCGTATGAGATATGGCATGGTAAGAAACCAAGTCTGGGTCATCTCAAGATTTGGGGATGTCCGGCCCACGTCAAGCGACTACAGGCGGACAAGTTAGAGGCTAGGACCATAAGTGCTCGTTTTATAGGATATCCTAAAGAGTCATTAGGATACAATTTTTACGTCTCAGAGGATCACAATGTGTTTGTGAGCCGTCATGCCATCTTCTTGGAAAATCAGTTTATCCTTGATAGAGGCAGTGGGAGGAAAATTGAGCTTGAAGAGAAAGTCTCTGAAAAGCAACGAGTCATGGATCCTATACCCATTCATACAGAGCCAGTACACGATGTCCCTCGACCACCTCGTAGATCTAGTAGGGTCTCCCATCCTCCCGATAGATACTTAGGTATACTAGAAGAGGATACCGAGGAAATGTTCCTAGTGGGAGATAGGGATCACATACAGGATCCCAAAACCTACAACGAGGCGATATCTGATATCGATTCCGAGAAATGGCTGGAAGCTATGAAGTCAGAGATAGACTCCATGCATTCCAACCAAGTCTGGACCTTAGTAGATCCACCAGAAGGTATTGTACCTATTGGATGCAAATGGATCTACAAAAGGAAATAGGTTCGGATGGAGAGGTAGAGACCTATAAGGCAAGGCTTGTGGCGAAAGGGTATAGTCAGCGCGAAGGCATTGACTATCAGGAGACCTTTTCACCTGTAGCCATGCTAAAATCCATCCGAACATTGCTTGCCATTGCAGCATTTCATGATTATGAAATCTGGCAGATGGATGTGAAAACTGCTTTCCTGAATGGATATCTTGATGAAGATATCTATATGGAACAGCCTTTGGGTTTCACTTCCAGTGATGGAGATCACAAGGTCTGCAAGCTGCAAAGGTCCATCTATGGACTAAAGCAAGCATCTCGGAGTTGGAACACTCGTTTCGATGATGCAATCAAAACGTTTGATTTCATCAAAAACGAAGAGGAACCATGTGTTTACAAAAAGGTTAGTGGGAGTGCTGTCGTTTTTCTCGTACTGTACGTAGATGACATTCTCCTGATTGGGAATGATATTCCCATGCTAACCTCGGTCAAGGTCTGGTTGTCAAAAGAATTCTCCATGAAAGACCTTGGGGAAGCATCCTATATTTTGGGAATAAAGGTCTATAGAGATAGATCTAAAAGGATGCTTGGCCTTCACAGAAAATGTACATAGAGGAGGTGCTGAAGAGGTTCAGCATGGAAAACTCCAAGAGGGGTCTCTTACCCCTAAGGCATGGAATTCATCTCTCCAAGAAGATGTGCCCCAACACATCTGAGAGATTCAACGCATGAGCAAGATTCCTTATGCATCGGCAATAGGAAGCCTCATGTATGCCATGCTATGTACACGACCTGATATAGCTCTTGCTGTGAGTGTCACAAGCAGATATCAGTCGAATCCAGGTGAAGAACACTGGACAGCTGTGAAGAATATTCTTAAGTACTTGAGAAGAACTAAAGATTTATTCTTGGTTTTTGGAGGATCATCAGAGTTAAAGGTAGAAGGGTACACAGATTCAGACTTCATGACTGATGTCGATGACAGGAAGTCAACATCTGGATACGTGTTCTTGTGCAATGGTGGTACGGTGAATTGGAAGAGTTCTAAACAACCGATCATTGCTGATTCTACTATGGAAGCCGAATACATCGCCGCCTCTGAAGCTGCTAAGGAAGGCTTCTGGTTCAAGAAATTCATTGCAGAGCTGGATGTGATGACATCAGATGCCATAACACTCTACTGCGATAATAATGGCGCCATAGCCCTTGCTAAGGAGCCAAGGTCTCATCAGAAGTCTAAGCATATAGAGCGGCGCTTTCACCTCATACGCGACTATTGAGAAGAAATATGTAGAGGTGCAGAGAGTAGACTCCGCGGATAACGTGGCAGACCCGTTCACTAAGCAGCTGAGTCAGCAAAAGACTGAAGCCCACCTTGAGAAGATGGGCCTAAGATATATGACCAATTGGCTTTAGTGCAAGTGGGAGATTGTTAGATGTATGCCCTAGAAGCCAATTTGGCTGACACATTTGATTCTAGGGACATAATTTTGTACTTGACTATTTATTATTGAATAAATAAAAGGCATCTTTTCATTCATATTGTTTATGTGTCTATGAATCGTCCAAGAAATTAATAAGATGATGATACATATTCTCAAGAGTTGAGAATTTGAGCCATGTATCATTGGTGATTAATTTCTAAATGCTCCTGATCAATGGATCATCACGAGGACGGTGATCGATCCGATCAGTGCACAGATCACTTTCCTTCTGGATGGACGAGACTTGAGTCCACAGTGTAGGGACACTGAAATGATAGTGCAGGTGCTTGTTAGAGAACAAGGGTACTGAGCGTGACCAAGACAAGAAGTCACTTGGATGTCTATCCACTCGTCAGTGACTTGCTTGATGTTGCAGTAGTATGACTGGTCCTTTGACCTGCGGTGCTTCGGCTACTCACAGTGAGGTTATTGTAGTTTGACGGCACACATACATGGTCTCTAGCCATATGGGTCCATGCAGTGTAGATTGGCTGCAGTAGGTTCACTGTAGGAGTAGGGTATGCACCTATAAGGAATCTATCGACCTTGATAGAAGAGGAGTGATCCTATGTGATTTGTTAGACTGAGTTCTAAGACCTTGGCCAGGGCAGTAATATAAGTGGAAAAAAAGTTTTCCACTATCGAACTCAAGTCGAATAAATCTTGACATATGACAGACGATGGGGTTTGACGAGTTGTCCATGACCTCCGTCCTGTAGGAATCCACGATAGTAGGACTGTATCACATGTTAACTGCACCTAGAGGTTCATCATTCCATTCTGCTGGGTAGCCACTACATGCTGCTAGGTGTCACTGGTGGATGGTGGGACTCACAAGGATTATCTCGATGATCGATAAACCCTAATGAGTTGAGTTGGAATCGTTCCAACCCATTGAAAGGAGTTTTCAATGATATTGTGATAGAGATCATAATATATCTCACTACCAGTCAGAATAGAACCTATGGGGTCACACACACTAGAAGTATTGACCGATCCGATGGTTGAAAAGTGATTATGAATCACGAGTAATCAATTCGATTGATAAGAAGGTGAAGAAGGAAAGGGAATTAATTAATTGGACTTGAAACAAGAATACTACTTCTGGTAGGATACCTAGAGTCCTAATTGGATTAGGACTGGGAATCCTAGTTGGAGTAGGACTGGGATTCCTACTTGGAATAGGATTCCTATAATTCTAATGAGATTAGGAACTTTGAATTAAAATTGGATTCCTACTTGGAGTAGGATTCCTAGAATCCTAATTGGACTAGGACTTCGGATTCAAATAGAGTCCTAATTGGATTAGGACTAAAATTAAATACATCCTAATTAGATTAGGATTCCTCAAGTCTAAATTAATTAATAATCTAATGAATCAACATGACTCCTAATTGGATTAGGATTGAAGAGTTCAATTGAGTCATGGTTCATTCAAGTCCTAATTGGATTAGGACTAGCATAGATTGAACCCATATGGTCAATCCTAATTAGATTAGGACTTAACCATAAGAGAGGCACCCAATCCTCTTTGGAAGAGGATTAGGGCATCACAAGAAGGAGGGATCACGCCCCTCCTCTTTGGAAAATCATCTAGGGCTCCTACTTTGGAGGAGCCCTTGATGGCTATAAGAGAGGCACTAGGGCCGGCGCCCTAGATGAGTCTTCTCCTCCTCTTCAAGCCGTGGAAGCCCCCTCTCCTCCTCTTTAGTTGCAGCCGCAAGCAAGGGAAAAGATCTCCAAGTGTTGGCGGCCTCCTTCCCTTCCCTTCCTTCATCCAACGCAAGGAACAAGAGAAGGCTGCGTAGAGGATCATCTTCTTCCTATTCTTCATCCTTCTTCTTCCTCCTTCTAAGCACAATCAAGAGTTGATTGAGAGGAAGGACATCAGCCATCAAAGCTATCTCTGCAAGGGAGCTAGCACCCCGGTGAGATAAAGAGCTTGGATCGGATCCTGCTTCGTGTGGATACCCGTAGAGGCCGGACGTTTGAACGGCTTCAAGCGAACCCTCTTCCAAAACCACGAATTCAGATTTGCGGTGATCACTACCCGCGCAAGGTGAAGATTTGATCTTCCTAATAGTTTTAAAAGTTTTAATTCTTACCTAATTACGAAAGGTCTCGAAACAACGTTCATGCGATGAACGTCGAACCCGTGCATGCCGATTCCGCTGCCATCTGAAAAAATTTTTGAAATATCAGCGGCATGGGCGGGTTCCCAACAGTTGTTGCTTAAGCCATAGTACTTGAGCACAACAGCTACCAGCAGCTATATATTCAGCTTCAGCTGTTGACAGTGCCACTGAATTCTGCTTTTTGCTAAACCATGATACTAAGTTGTTTTCTAAAAATTGACATGTGCCACTAGTGCTCTTCCTATCTAATTTGCATCCAGCAAAATCCGCATCTGAGTATGCAAGCAAATCTAGACAAGAGTCTCTTGAGTACCATAAACCAATGTTCGTAGTTCCTCTTAAATATCTAAGGATTCTTTTAACAGCACTTAAATGTGACTCCTTAGGATCTGATTGGTATCTAGCACATATTCCTACACTAAATACGATGTCTGGTCTACTAGCAGTAAGGTAGAGCAAGGATCCAATTAGTCCTCTATAAAGCTTAATATCAATACTCTTCCCTTTTTCATCTTTGTCTAGCTTACTAGTAGGATTCATTGGAGTACCTACTCCCTTATGATTTTCATTCCCAAACTTCTTTAGTATTTCCTTTGTATACTTAGTTTGATGAATGAAAATGCCTTCTTTAGCTTGTTTGATTTGTAATCTGTTGCCCAAGGTGACAAGCCAAGAGGAGGGGGTGAATTGGTTTTTTTAATTTTAACTATCTTACTTGTGTTAAATGATGAGTTAGTGAACTTAAACAAATCACAATGCAAACAACAAGAAGTATAGTGCTTCGGTGCTCTCCTTAGCACCTACGTCCACTCCCCAAGCGATCCCTTGGAAATTCACTATAATCCCGCGGATTACAGTTGGATTGTTTTCCGGGCTCACAATCCAAAAACCTTTACACTTTGGTTTTCCGGGTTCACCAAAAACCTATGTTGGTTTTACGGGCTCACCAACGAACCTATACAATTGGTTTTACGGGTTCACCAACAACCTACGTTGGTTTTACGGGCTTACCAACAACCTATGTTGTGTTTTACGGGCTCACCAACGAACCTTTACAATTGGTTTTCCGGGTTCACCAATCAACCTATTCCGTTGGTTTTGCGGGCTAACCAACCAACCTTTACAAGTAGTTTAATAAACAAAGGAAAAAGATTTAAACCCCTAGATGAGCAAATATAACAATATAATCTACAAAGAAGAGTTTAGAGAATATTTATCGCTTGATGTGACTTCTCTCTTCTTTGTCAAGGATGCTTCACTCTTCAAGGGTGGATGGGGCTCTTGATGACTCTTTGAATCTGCTCAACCACTTTCTTTTGATTCTTGAATGAAGCACTTGGATGAAGCTTGCCTTGCTAGGGTTCTCTCTTGAATGCACTTGATGTATTTTCCAAAGCTTACTTCCTCTGATGAATACTCCCTCTTAAATACTTCTCCAACCTCCAAATAGTCCTTCCTGACCGTTGGATTGAAGAAACTAGCCGTTTATAGCCGTTGGGAGTCCAAAAAGCACTTCTGCACAACTAGCCGTTATGCTTCTGCCCGTGCTTGGGTCGACCAAAACTTTTCTTGGGTTGACCCAACCTTCAGAAACATAGAAACTTGGAATTCAGCTTTCCTTCACTTGGGTCGACCCAACCTTTCCTTGGGTCGACTCAAGGTTCAGTTGGGTCGACTCAACTTCTTCTTGGGTCGACCCTAACAGGGTTTCCAGAGAACCTTTTCTGTCTTCTGTTCTGTCTTGCCTTTGGGTCGACCCACACAGGGTTTGGGTCGACTCAAGCTTGGGTCGACTCAACTTCATCTTGGGTCGACCCTCTCAGTAAATCCAGAGAACCATTTTCTAAGTTGTTTTGAGAATCTTGATGTTTGGGTCGACTCCTGCTTTCCTTGGGTCGACCCAACACACTGTTCATCAGTGCCATTTTTGCAGAAGTGTGCCAAATGATTTCTTGATGTGCCGGGGTCGACCCAATCATCCTTTGGGTCGACTCAATCCACACTTTGCTGCATCTCAAGGTTAGATTCATTCAAATAAACAATAAAATATATCTATATCAATTTATACAAATATACTGAGAGTAACAGACTTATAAATGAAGTATCGTTTTAACTTATAACATACTCTTGTTAAATGCTTGTTAATCATCAAAATAACACTATCATCCTCATAATCCTAGAAAGAAACTTAGTTCTCCCATCAAGCTCATTTCGAATTCTCCATGCATTAAATCAGCAAATTCTTTGCAAAGAGTATCATTTGTGGCACCAAAGATTATGTCATCTACATATATTTGTACCACTAATAGATTTTTGTCCTTTCTTTTGAGAAATAGTGTTTTATCTATATTTCCTCTACTAAAGTCATTATTAAGCAGAAATTTGCTTAATCGATCATACCAAGCCCTAGGTGCTTGCTTTAATCCATATAATGCCTTATGTAGTCTAAACACATGATTTGGCAATTCATGATTCTCAAAACCAGGAGGTTGCTCTACATATACTTCTTCCTCAATAAAACCATTTAAGAATGCACTTTTTACATCCATTTGATATAATTTGAAATCCATGAAACATGCAAATGCTAGAAGTAGTCTAATGGCCTCTAATCTAGCTACAGAAGCAAATGTTTCATCAAAATCTATTCCTTCTTCTTGATTGTATTCCTTAGCTACAAGTCTAGCCTTATTTCTTATAACTAACCCATTTTCATCTAATTTATTTCTAAATATCCATTTTGTTCCAATTACTGAGTTATGCTTTGGTCTTTCAGTTAATGTCCATACATTACTTCTTTTGAATTGATTTAATTCATCTTGCATGGCATTTATCCAATTAGTATCTTTTTCAGCTTCTTCATAAGTCTTAGGTTCTAATTGTGAAACAAAAGCAAGATAATCATTTAAGTTTCTAAGAGATGATCGAATTCTTACCCCTTGAGATGGATCACCAATGATTGTCTTTAGGGTGTCCATATGCATACCTCCATTCCTTTGGCAAGCTTTGGGATTGTGGTGGCACGCAATCATCTCCTTATCTTGAATTGGCACGTCATCAATATTCAACTTTTCAAAGTCGATAATTCCTGTATCATCATCAACAATATTTTCTTTCCTAGCAGACTCACTATCAGACTCATCAAATATAATATTGACTGACTCTTCCACTATTAGAGTTCTTTTATTGAATACTCTGTATGCCCTACTAGATATGGAGTATCCTAAGAAGATACCTTCATCTGACTTGGCATCAAATTTACTTAGATCCTCCTTGCCATTGTTTAAGATGAAATATCTACATCCAAATACTTTAAGATATTTAGCAGTTGGTTTCTTATTCTTCCAAAGTTCATAAGGAGTTTTCTTGGTTATTGGTCGTATTAAAACTCGATTTAGAATATGGCAAGCAGTGCTTATAGCTTCAGCCCAAAAGTACTTTGGAAGATTTGACTCACACAACATCGTGCGTGCCATTTCTGCCAATGTCCTATTTTTCCTTTCAACAACCCCATTTTGTTGAGGCGTTCTAGGTGCTGAAAATTGATGTGAAATATCATTTTTAGTACAAAATTCTTCAAAGTGTTGATTTTCAAATTCAGTACCATGATCACTTCGAATTGCTACTAAGGTGAGTTTCTTTTCATCTATGATATTATTATATAGTTTCAAGAATTCTGAAAATGCTTCATTCTTATGTGCCAAAAATGAAACCCATGTATATCTTGAAAAATCATCAACAATAACTAGTCCATAATTCTTCCCTCCTAGACTCGCAGTTCTAGTGGGTCCAAATAAATCCATGTGTATGAGTTCAAAAGGCCTAGTTGTTGATACTATATTCTTTGATTTGAAAGATGATTTAGTTTGTTTTCCCAATGAACATGGTCCACAGATTTTGTCCTTTTCAAAATCAATTTTGGCACATCCTTTATTAATTCCTTCTTGACTAGTTTTGAGATTAATTCCATACTAGCATGTCCTAGTCTACGATGCCAAAGCCAACTTGTTTCATTTCTCTTTTCTTCATTAGTAATTAAGTATAATCCATTTTTTTGCCTAAATCATGAAGATCTACCAAGTAAATATTTTTTTGCCTTTGTCATACAAGTACAATGCTATTATCTTTAGGATTTGTGATTATGCATACAGATGTTTCAAATGTGACTTTAAACCCTTTATCACAAAATTGACTTATGCTAAGCAGATTATGTTTCAACCCTTAACTAATAAGACATTTTCTATAAAAATAGATGGAGTAATGAAAATTTTACCCTTTCTAATGATATGCCCTTTACCATTGTCTCTATAGGTTACTACTCCACCCTTCTTTGAATCCAAGGTGACAAATTGATCTACGTCACCGGTCATGTGTCTTGAACAGCCGCTATCTAGATACCATCATTTTTTCACTTTATCAGCTGCAAGACACCCCTGCAATCAAGATCAGAAAGAGCTTTAGGTACTTGATGTTCCTTTTGGAACCCAAACTTTCTTGAATTTAATCTTTTGATTATTACTTAATTTGTTATGACTGGACTTTCTATAGTTACATTCATATGCTCTATGTCCTAATTTATTGCAGCAATGACAAGTAATATTTTCACTTTTAGCTTTTACAAAAATATTCTTTAAGAATTTTTGTTTCCTATTTGTCTTATATCCTAATCCAGTCTTATCATATACAGCTTTTTGACTATCAAGAATCATATTTAATTTGATAGAGCTAAGTGGTAAATTTATCTACCAAGGATTTATATTTTTCAGCATCTTCTTTTAACTTGATGTTTTCAGCAATTAGATTCTTGGTTTCATTTGTAAGTTTTCTACTTAATGTTTCATAGTTATGAGACAGTTTTAACTTGGATAAGAGATTGATTTTCTTCTTTTAGAATTTTATTTTATTGATTAGTTTCTTATGTTCTTCCATGAGTTCTAAGAATGCATCATGCAATCATCAACAGTAAAATCACAGTCAAGTTCAGAATCTACCTCATCGTCATTGGCCATATGACACATTTTGGGCCGTCTCTTGATGATCTTCTTCTTCCGAACTTGACTCCTCACTTTCACTCCATTCAGCCATGAAGTTCTTCTTTTTCAGTTTTCTTACCATCCATTTCAAAATCTGGGCAATCTATCTTATAATGCCCGGGTTTGTTACACTCATAGCAAATAGGAGTTTCTTTTTTCTTTTCTTTGTCCTTACCCTTTTCTTTGCTTGAGCTACCTTTGAGGAAGGGTTTCTTTCTATAAAATCTATTCTTACCTCTCATAAATTTTTTGAATTTTCTTCCAAGCATAGCCATCCCTTCTTCATCAAATTCATCATCATCATCTGAATCTTCGCGATTCAGTTTGTTGTTTAGGGGTGGTAGTCTTTAGGGCAATGGGCTTTCTTCTCTTAACCTCATCTTCCGAATTTGCCTCATTGTCAACTCCAGGGGTCATGAGTGATCCTAGAAGCTCCTCTAATTGCAGTGTGTTGAGGTCCTTAGCTTCTTGAATTGCGGTTACCTTGGCCTCCCAAATTCTTGGTAGAGACCGTGAGAATTTTTCGCACCAATTCAGAGTTAGTGTAAGACTTTCCTAAACTCTTAAGCCCATTTTGTAATTTCAGTAAAACGAGTAAACATATCAGTTATGGACTCAGTAGATTTCATTTTAAACAATTCATACTTGTGTACTAATATGTTTACTTTGTCTCCTTAACTTGATTGGTCCCTTCATGAGTGACCTCAAGTTTTGGTCCCAAATTTCTTTAGCAGAGATGCAAGTAGATATTCTATTAAATTCACTTACATCTAATGAGCAATAAAGTACCATTTATAGCTTTTGCATTTAACTGTGCCAATCTTCTATCACTTTCATTCCAATCCATTTCTGGTTTGGGTATGATAGTGCCCTCTATATTAAGTGTGGGTGTGTGAGGCCCTCTAGTAATGATGTACCATAATTCATAGTCTAAAGCTTGAATGAATATCCTCATCCTAGCTTTCCAATATGTGTAGTTTGTGCCATTAAATAGAGGTGGTCTATTTGTGGATTGCCCCTCACTCATTGAACATCCCACTTGGGTTGTCATGATCTTTAACTCTTGATTGTGAGATCAATGAGTACTATTGGAGCACCTTGCTCTGATACCACTTGTTGCCCAAGGTGACAAGCCAAGAGGGGGGTGAATTGGTTTCTTTTAATTTTAACTATCTTACTTGTGTTAAATGATGAGTTAGTGAACTTAAACAAATCACAATGCAAACAACAAAGAAGTATAGTGGTTTCGGTGCTCTCCTTAGCACCTACGTCCACTCCCAAGCGACCCCTTGGGAATTCACCTATAATCCCGCGGATTACAGTTCGATTGTTTTCCGGGCTCACAATCCAAAAACCTTTACACTTTGGTTTTCCGGGTTCACCAAAAACCTATGTTGGTTTTACGGGCTCACCAACGAACCTATGTTGGTTTTTCGGGCTCACCAACGAACCTTTACAATTGGTTTTCCGGGTTCACCAATCAACCTATTCCGTTGGTTTTTGCGGGCTAACCAACCAACCTTTACAAGTAGTTTGACAAATAAAGGAAGAAGATTTTAAACTCCTACATGAGCAAATAAAACAATATAATCTAAAAGAAGTGTTTAGAAAGTATTTATCGCTTGTAGTGACTTCTCTCTTCTTTGTCAAGGATGCTTCACTCTTCAAGAGAGGATGGAGCTCTTGATGACTCTTTGAATCTGCTCACCCCTTTCTTTGATTCTTGAATGAAGCACTTGGATGAAGAAGATTAGGGCACTTTCTCTTTCTTGTGTACTCTCTGATATTCTTTGGAAAGGATGTTCTATCTGATAAATAGTGCCCCTTTAAATAGTTTCCTACCTCCATTGGACAAGCCCCAATGGTTAGAATTCAAAAACTAGCCGTTACTCACTGTTGGAAGGACAAAAAGTACATCTGCAGAACTAGCCGTTATGCTTCTGCCCGTGTTTGGGTCCGGCTCAACCTGTCCTTGGGTCGACCCAACTTTCACTTGGGTCGACTCAAACATTCCTTGGGTCGACCCTCTCAGAATCCACAGAAACTTGAAATTCAGCCTTCCTTCACTTGGGTCGACCCAACCTTTCTTTGGGTCGACTCAAGGTTCAGTTGGGTCGACTCAACTTCTTCTTGGTCAACCCTAACAGGGTTTTCCAGAGAACCTTTTTCTGTCTTCTGTTCTGTCTTGCCTTTGGGTCGACCCTCTCAGGGTTTGGGTCGACTCAGCTTGGGTCGACTCAACTATATCTTGGGTCAACCCTCTCAGTAAATCCAGAGAACCATTTTCTGTCTTCTGTTTGAGGATCTTGATGTTTGGGTCGACTCATGCTTTCCTTGGGTCGACCCAACTCACTATTCATTTGTGCCATTTTTGCAGAAGTGTGCCAAATGCTTTTCTTGATGTACCGGGGTCGACCCAATCATCCTTTGGGTCGACTCAATCCACACTTTTGCTGCATCTCAAGGTTAGATCATTCAAATAAATAATGAATATGTATCTATATCAATTTATCCAAATATACTGAGAGTTAATAGACTTATAAATGAAAGTATCGATTTAACTTATAACATACTCTAGATAATTGCTTGTTAATCATCAAAATAACACTATCATCCTCATTATGTAATAATCTTTCTTATAGGGATCAAACATAACTTGCAGAAGGCTCTTTTATGAAATGATATACTGCCAAGGGCTTAACTGCAAAATTTCATTTATTGGCCAAATGGGTTCGGGTTTCGGGTTTCAGGTTTCGGATTTTGGGTTCGGGTTCGGATTTCGGGCTCGGATCTGCACTGGGTTTCGAGTTTCAGGTTTTCTCTTTTTTTTTGTTTCGGGTTTCGGGTTTGGACGGGCCCTAGTTGGGCTCACGGTGAACAGGGCCCATGCTTGGCCCCGTTCGGCCTGTAAGGGCCATCATCTTCCCCAAACCCCCATGAACAGGGGAGATAGAAACCGAGAGAAGGGAGAGGAAAGAGGGTAGAGGGCCGGCCTGGGTGGCCGGAGGCTGTTGCCTGGTTGACGGCCAGCTGGCCGCAGTGGCGGCCGACGACCGCTGTGGTGGCTGACAGGGAGGAAGAGACTGAGAGTGGTCTCAGTCCGGAGCCAACCCTTGCTCCAACGTTCCACTCTCCAAGCTTCACTTGGAAGTTCACCTATAATCCCTTGGATTGCAGCCAGTTGTTTTTACAAGCTCACAACCCAACTTGTTGTTTTCGCGAGATCACAACGAACTCGGTCGGTTTTCACAGGCTCACCGACTAGAACCACCCGATTGTTTTTCCGGGATCACAATCAAACCCTTAACACTGTTGGTTTTAACTTTGGCTCACCAACAAACCTTACAACCCTTGATTCAATCTCCTGATTGAATCAAGTAAGAAAACAGTTTGGGAAAAAGATACAAGGAAAGCTTCTTAAAAAGCAAATATGAATCAATATGAATAGAGTAAAGTTAGAAGCCCTAAACAGATTTCGGAAGAGGAAGAAAGGGCTTCTCGAACTCTAAGTCTCCTCTTTGAGTGCACTGAAGATTTGATGTCAGAAGAAGAGCCTTGAATGCGAAGAAGAGACTTCTAGGAATTATTGAATGCGTTTCTTCCTTCTTTTACTTGTCTTTTCCCTCAATGGATACTTGATAGTTGGAAATCACTTAATGCACAGATGGAGTAACTCTCTTCTTATCTACTACTGTTTACTCTGGCTATTTAAACAGTTCCTTTTGAAAATAGCCGTTAGATCACTGACTTGTAGCCGTTCTGCACAAGTCTGCACCTCCCTGACAATGTATCCGTTGGTGTTGGAGTCGACTCGGCTGTTGCGGAAGTCGACTCATGCTTTACTGGAGACGACTCGCCCACTGTTCAGAATTTGAATTAAAGTGTCGTCCCAACCTGGAGTCGACTCGGTCGTTGCTGGAGTCGACTCGCCAAGATCTGGAGATGACTCGGCATTTTGGAGATGCCTCGTTCTCAGGATTCCAGAGATCTATTTTTCTGCATTTCTCTCTCGAGTCGACTCGGATCCTCTTGGAGTCGACTCGGCTCTGAGGGCCCGAAAAACCGATCCTCTGTCTGTTGATCTAAGCTGCCTCGGAGTCGACTCGCACTTTGTTGGAGTCGACTCGGCTGACTTGGGGTCGACTCTCGAATTCTCGGAGTCGACTCGTTCACAGGGTCAGTGAGTTTGGTTTTCTGGCCTTTCAGTCCGCTTTCCTCTGAGAGTCGACTCTGGCATGATTAGGAGTCGACTTGCCAAACGTTGGAGTCGACTCGCATCCTTCTGGAGTCGACTCGGTAACAGGGTCTAGAAAAATACTTCTCTGTCTTTTTGTCTGACTCCTTGGAGTTGACTCGGATCTGTAGAGAGTCGACTCGTCAAGTATTGGAGTCGACTCAAAAATCTTCGAAGTTGACTCAGTGACAGGGTCTGAAATTCATCGTTCTGTCTCTTCTATCTGTTCTCCAGTCGGAGTCCGACTCGTAGTGTACCAGAGTCGACTCGAGGTTGTGCCAGAACTTCTGAAATACTTAGAGTCGACTCGCAATCTTCCGGAGTCGACTCGAGCTTCAGACTTTGGCTCAATTGAGTTTAACACTTAGCCAAAATACTTTGAACCAAGGCTCGATGCTCTTAAAGATAAATTCATATATATTCACCTGAACACTAGATTGAATTCATTAGTACAACATGAAATATACTCAAAATGCTTTGAGCTCATCAAAATCAAATGGGGGTATAATCAATCACTCCACAAAATCAATTAGATGTTGGCCTTAGGATTTTCGAGCTCAATTAGGCTCTTGGAAAGAAGCGGCTGAAAGCTACTCCAGTGAGAATTTAGTAATTAGTGATGTCTAGGAAAGTTTTACAACAGTGAGAATTGTTACGGGTATTGTGGTACCGGTGTATCTCTCTGGCACCACCACACACCCCGGGACTTTCCTGGTCACTGGTTATTGGATCGCTTAACTGGTAAGGCTCAAGCTTAATCTGAAAGGGAGATTAGGAGCTGTCTAATCTAGGAGAGAATTTCAGAAACTTTTTAACGACTGATAAATCTCTGTGCAACTAGATTAAAGCTACTAAACCTTCTTTAACCTCAAGATTAAAGAGCCAATCCATTATGTAGTGTTGATTGTGGTCATCTTGGTCCTAGCCCTTCTTCTTCTCTTTTTAGGATTTCGTTTAGGAGTCGAGTCTAATTAGTTGTGGATAATGTATGCATGGTAGAAGATCATTAAGGGTAAGTTAACACCATTTAACCCAGAGGTTTGAAAAAATTATTGTCACATCGACGAATTATTGATCAACCACCAATCTCTACAATGGGTGATCATAATTGGAACCCTGAATGAATTATTCACTCCTGCATCCGCTAGTCCACCTTAATGTATAAGTGTTGCCAATAAATAACGCAGCCCAATTCGAGATTCGGGCTGCAACAATAAACATGATACCAAATTTTATGGGTTTGAGAGTGAACAACCGTAATATTCATCTAAACAAATTTTTGACAATTTGTCAAACGTTTAGAAATCAAAACTTAGATGAAGAGGGTATTAAATTAAGGTTGTTTCCCATGACTTTAGAGGATCGTGCTGATGCATGGCTGTATTCTCTTGCTTCAAATTCCATCACATCATGGGAACAACTATCTAGGAAGTTCATGGCTAAGTTCTATCCCATGATTAAAATAGAAAAAAATTAAGGATGCCATAAGAACTTTCAAGAGGGAAATCTGAAGAGGAATTTTTCCAACTATGGGAAACATTCCATGATCTGTTGGTCAAATGCCACCACCAATGGGCTTGATAAGGCTGATTTGGTCCACTTCTTTTATAAAGGACTACCTCCGGCATATAGAAACCTGATCGAGTCATGCACAAGGGTAGGTTCATAGAACCAAACTCCGGATCAAGCCTATGAATTTCTTGTTGACTTAGCCGAGAACGCCCAAAATTGGAGTAGCTATGGTGAAAAAGTAAATAGAGATGAGTTCGGATCTAGAGAACTAAGTACCTAACGGAATAAAAATAGATCTGTTGCCCCAAGTTGACAAGCCAAGAGGGGGGGTGATTGGTTTCTCTTAATTATTGCTATCTTACTTTAGTCAATTGATGAGTGAGTGAAATCAGAACAATGCACAATACAAACACACAAGAAGTATAGTGGTTCGGTGCTCTCCTAAGCACCTACGTCCACTCCCAAGCGACCTCTTGGGAATTCACTATAATCCCGCGAATTACAGTTGTGATTGTTCCGGGCTCACAATCCAAAACCTTTACACTTTGGTTTTCCGGGATCACCAATAACTATGTTGGTTTTACGGGCTCACCAACGAACCTTCACAATTGGTTTTACGGGTTCACCAATAAACCTACACCGTTGGTTTTACGGGCTCACCAACAAACCTTTACAAGGTGATTAAAAAGAAAGAAGAATGTTGAAACTCCAGATGAGCAAATATAACAATTATAAGCTACAAAGAAGAGTTTAGAGAATAGTTATCGCTTGATGAAACTTCTCTCTTCTTTGTCAGGAATGCTTCACTCTTCAAGGGTGGATGGAGCTCTTAATATCTTAGAATCTGCTCAACCACTTCCTTTTGACTCTTGAATGAAGCACTTGGATGAAGAAGATTAGGGCACTTGTCTTTCTTGTGTAAGCTTTGATATTTTGCAAAAGGATGTCTTTCTCTGATGAATAGTATCCTTTAAATAGTTTTCCTCACCCATTGGACAACCCCCAATGGTTAGAATTCAAAAACTAGCCATTGCTTGCTGTTGGAAGGACAAAAAGTACTTCTGCAGAACTAGCCGTTATGCTTCTGCCCGTGCTTGGGTCAACTCAGCTTTTATTGGGGTCGACCCAACTTTCACTTGGGTCGACTCATGCAACATTGGGGTCGACCCTCTCAGAAACCACAGAACCTTATATTTCAGCCTTCCTTCACTTGGGTCGACTCAACACTTTTTGGGTCGACTCAAGGTTCAGTTGGGTCGACTCAACTTCCACTTGGGTCGACCCTCTCAGGGTTTCCAAAGAACCTATTTTTGAATGTCATTGCCTTTGGGTCGACTCATGTTAACTTGGGGTCGACTCAAGTTTGGGTGACTCAAGTTTCATTTGGGTCGACCCTCTCAGGGTTTTCAGAGAACTGTTTTCTTGAGGCTTGAGGATTGGGTCGACTCATCCTTTACTTGGGTCGACCCAAGTCTGTTCATCCGTGCCATTTTTGCAGAAGTGTGCCAGATGGTTTCTTGATGTGCCGGGTCGACTCAATGAATCTTGGGGTCGACTCAATCCACACTTTGCTGCAATTTAAGGTTAGATTCATCCATATAATCAATAAAATAAACTTTAAACAATTTTAAATATATGTCATGGTAGTGCTACATACTCCAAACAATGAAAATTACTATTGTCCACTTAAGAGTATGTTTCACTTGAAACTTTGCCGAATTAGAATTTAGAATTCACTATCCCTTTCCTATCGCAAATTTTATCTCATTAATAATCATTGAAATACATCTTAATCTCATTATACTAATGTATCGAGAGTGACGGACTTATTAATGATGTATCGAATTAACTTGTAACATACTCTTAATCATTGTATTAATCATCAAAATACCACTATCATCCTCAATCTCCCCCTTTTTGATGATTACAAAATATTGAGTATGAGCCTATTGATACTTATCTTAAAATTAGTTTTAGAAGGGCTCAAGTTGCTGAATTTCAGCTTTTCAAATTTGAGAGTGAAGTCTCCCCCTATTTCATCCAAATGTTTCCAATTTGACCTTTTGAATTACTCCCCCTTTCTTTTATATTTCATTAAAGATGAAACTTCAAAAATTTGAGATAAAGCATGAGTTTCAGATTATGTATCGAGGTGTGAAAGGTATGTGCCAAATTCTGAAATTCTATGTGCCAAATTCTGAAATTCGATTTAAATCTTAGACTTTAACATTTTCATTGTTACAATTGCTCCCCCTTAAATGTACAGTCTTTTCCTATATAATTTTCAACTTGTTTGTCAACTTATTTCTCTTTCCTTGCTTCTCCCCTTTTTGTTATCATCAAATAGATACAATAAGTAGACACAATAATAAAACAGTTCAATTTCATTGATCAAAATGGAACATTGTATACATTAATGCCAAAACAAAACAATGTTCCTCAATCAAAGTACAAAGTACATGATCAACACAAAATACATATGAGAACTAGATAAATCCTAGGCTAATCAAATGCTAAATCATAGCCTAGGGGTATCTAATGGCTGTGATCTAGTCCTCATCCTCCTAGCATAAGTGGCGAGGGGAGGTCGAGCCTGATGGGACTGAGTCTGTGTAGAGCTCGGTGAGCTGGATGACTCTGTGCCGAAATCTCTGACTCAGCTGCCTGGGGCACAGATGGTCCATGAACCTCTCTCTCTCTCCGTAGAGCTCCTACCTGCTCTCTAAGATCGCTAATCTCAGCAGTCATAATATCCAATCTGCTCGTCATCCATCAGTGATAGTCCTCGCCTGAGCTGACATAAGCTCAGTCATCCTACTCCAAACTCATCTGTATCCGTGGAACAGATGACGAAGGTCCAGCCTCTGAAGGTGCGTAGGATGATCCCAGTCCTCATCCTCAGGGATGGGTCTCCAATCTCTGGTGCATCACCCTCTGGTGCATGAATCCCTGCTCCTGCACGCACCCACTGCCCGTTCACCTTCTCATAACCCATGCGAATAGGGATCGTGCAGTGTAGTGTCAGTGAATAGTAGATGCCTGGAGATCTCCCCTCTACTGATATGTCATGCTGTCGGAAGATCAGGTGAGTATCATACCATAAGGCAGGGAGACTCGAATTGCATATGACCTTTCTCATCTGCCTAAGAGTATCATAGCTGGGAGGTTCAGGGGAATGCCCTGAATAATGTGCTCCATGACGACCAGTCTCGCTCAGAAATGAGATCAAATCTTCCGCTTTCGGAAACAAAATCCGACCTATGAAGTTGTGCAACAACCTCATTTCAGCTGAAAGAGAGCTTGCTATTACATTTTCTGAATAATCAAATCTTCATTCTCAAGAATCAACTGCAAGGCTCTCAACTTATTTTCGGGCTTTTCTGGAGTTGCCTTCGCAGGGGAGATGAAGCAACTCACTCAAACTCTCTTCTGAAACCCTAACCCTTACTCCTCGGACTTCAGATATAAGCCCTCCCATTCCAGTTTTCAGGAAGGCATAGAACTCACGAACAATCCTAGATCACCACATCTAGGGAGCAAAGATACTCCCATCCTTGCCTTCGGATCCATTCCCCCAAACGGAACCCTTCTTGATCCAAAAACTCGGAGTGGATCCTTCTCCCCGTGGTAACGGTCTCCCCGCAATATTTGCAAGTTGGACTGAAGGAGGGAGGAGGAGGAGGCTCTACACGTGTCTCACCTTGTGGAGCACTGTAGAAGGCTCTGTAGCTCTATCAACACGGGTGGTCCGTGAAACCCTCCCGGATCGCTTGGCTACGGCTCTCTTGGGTCCCATTTCTTCAAGATCTTGATCTAACGGCTTGGGGAAGCTTCCTTCTACTGTTTGGAGATGATTGGAAGAGATTTGAGAGTGGAGAATAGGGTTTTTGGAAGAGGACAAAGTGAAAACAGTGCCCTAGATTGCTCACGGGTCCCCCTTTTAACAGTGGGGTCCCGTCGTTGGGTCGACCCTAGATTTTTCTTGGGTCGACTCAACGTTGGGTCGACCCCATTCTGGGTTGGGTCGACCCTAGTTCAGAAATTTTTCTTTCTCTTCCTTTTCTTTTAAAAATTTTCCTTTCTTCCAATCCTTACAAATTCTTACTGGACAATGATACATGAGTAAGGAATCTATAGATGACTAGTTTGACTAATGTTTCATGGGTTTTTAGAAATGGGAGGAGAGTATCATGAGACAGCTTGCTCCTTTTTATATCTCCTCAATCAAAAGGATCACATATGCCTAATTCCCTCCTAAGCATGCAAAATCTATCTTCACTCAAAGGTTTTGTGAATATGTCAGCTAATTGTTTCTCAGTACATACATGCTCAATACATATGTTTCATTTTGCACATGATCTCTAATAAAATGATATCTTATTTCAATGTGTTTGGCTTTAGAGTGCTGAACCGATTTTTAGTAAGGTTGATGGCACTAGTATTATCACACTTTATAGGAATGTTATCTAGTTTAACTCCATAGTCCTCTAGTTGTTGCTTAAGCCATAGTACTTGAGCACAACAACTGCCGGCAGCTATATATTCAGCTTCAGCCGTTGACAGTGCTACTGAATTCTGCTTTTTGCTAAACCATGATACTAAGTTATTTCCTAAAAATTGACATGTTCCACTAGTGCTCTTCCTATCTAATTTGCATCCAGCAAAATCTGCATCTGAGTAGGCAAGCAAATCTAGACAGGAGTCTCTTGAGTACCATAATCCTATGTTTGTAGTTCCTCTTAAATATCTAAGGATTCTTTTAACAGCACTTAAATGTGACTCCTTAGGATCTGATTGGTATCTAGCACATATTCCCACACTAAACACTATGTCTGGTCTACTAGCAGTAAGGTAGAGCAAAGATCCAATTAATCCTCTATAAAGCTTCATATCAATACTTTTTCCTTTCTCATCTTTGTCTAGCTTACTAGTGGGATTCATTGGGGTGCCTTCCCTTGTGATTTTCATTCCCAAACTTTTTAATATTTCCTTTGTATACTTAGTTTGATGAATGAAGATACCTTCTTTGTTTGCTTGATTTGTAATCCGAGAAAGAAACTTAGTTCTCCATCAAACTCATCTCGAATTCTCCTTGCATTAAATTAGCAAACTCTTTGCAAAGATTATCATTTGTGGCACCAAAGATTATGTCATCTACATATATTTGTACCACTAGCAGATTTTTGTCTTTCTTTTGAAAAAAAGTGTTTTATCTACATTTCCTCTACTGAAAGTCATTATTTAGTAGAAATTTGCTTAGTCGATCATACCAAGCCCTAGGTGCTTGCTTCAATCCATATAATGCCTTATGTAGTCTAAACACATGATTTGGCAATTCATGATTTCAAAACCAGAGGTTGCTCTACATATACTTCTTCCTCTATAAAACCGTTTAAGAAGGCACTTTTTACATCCATTTGATACAATTTGAAATCCATGAAACATGCAAAAGCTAGAAGTAATCTAATAGCCTCTAATCTAGCTACGGGAGCAAATGTTTCCTCAAAATCTATCCCTTCTTCTTGATTGTATCCCTTAGCTACAAGTCTAGCTTTATTTCTTATAACTACCCCATTTTCATCTAATTTATTTCTAAAGATCCATTTTGTTCCAATTACAGAGTTATGCTTTGGTCTCTCAGTTAATGTCCATACATTACTTCTTTTGAATTGATTTAATTCTTCTTGCATAGCATTTATCCAATTGGTATCTTTTTCAGCTTCTTCATAAGTCTTAGGTTCTAACTGTGAAACAAAAGCAAGATAATCATTTAAATTTCTAAGAGAGGATCGAGTTCTTACCCCTTGAGATGGATCACCAATGATTAAGTCTTTAGGGTGTCCATATGCATACCTCCATTCCTTTGGCAAGTCTTGAGATTGTGGTGGCACGCGATCATTTTCCTTATCTTGATTTGGCACGTCATCAAGATTCAATTTTTCAAAGTTAATAATTCCTGCATCATCATCAAGGATATTTTCTTTCCTAGCAGACTCACTATCAGACTCATCAAATATGATATTAACTGACTCTTCGACTACAAGAGTTTTTTATTGAATACTCTGTATGCCCTGCTAGATGTGGAGTATCCTAAGAAGATACCTTCATCTGACTTGCATCAAATTTACTTAGATCCTCCTTGCCATTGTTTAAAATGAAACATCTACATCCAAATACTCTAAGATATTTAGCGGTTGGTTTCTTATTCTTCCAAAGTTCATAAGGAGTTTTCTTGGTTATAGGTCGTATTAAAACCGATTTAGAATATGGCAAGCAGTGCTTATAGCTTCAGCCCAAAAGTACTTTGGAAGATTTGACTCGCACAACATGTGCGTGCCATTTCTGCCAAGGTCCTATTTTTTCCTTTCAACAACCCCATTTTGTTGAGGCGTTCTAGGTGCTGAAAATTGATGTGAGATACCATTTTCATTACAAAATTCTTCAAAGTGTTGATTTTCAAATTCAGTTCCATGATCACTTCGAATTGCTATTAAGGTGAGCTTCTTTTCATTTATGATTTTTATAATATTTCAAGAATGCTGAAAATGCTTCATTCTTATGTGCCAAAAATGAAACCCATGTATATCTTGAAAAATCATCTACTATAACTAGTCCATACTTCTTCCCTCCTAGACTCGGTTCTAGTGGGTCCAAATAGATCCATATGTATGAGTTCAAAAGGCCTAGTGTTGATACTATATTCTTTGATTTGAAGGATGATTTTGTTTGTTTTCCTAATGAGCATGGTCCACAAATTTTGTCCTTTTCAAAGATCAATTTTGGCACATCTTTTATTAATTCCTTCTTGACTAGTTTTGATATTAATTCCATACTAGCATGTCCTAGTCTACGATGCCAAAGCCAACTTGTTTCATTTTTCTTTTCTTCATTAGTAATTAAACATAATCCATTTTTCTTGCCTAATTCATGAAGATCTACCATGTAAATATTTCTTTGCCTTTGTCCTATAAGTACAATGCTATTATCTTTAGGATTTGTGATTATGCATACTGATGCTTCAAATGTGACTTTAAACCCTTTATCACAAAATTGACTTATGCTAAGTAGGTTATGTTTCAAACCATTAACTAATAAGACATTTTCTATGAAGTAGATGGAGTAATGAAAATTTTACCCTTTCCAATGATATACCCTTTTCCATTGTCTCCATAGGTTACTACTCCACCCTTCTTAGATTCCAAGGTGACAAATTGTCTACGTCACCGGTCATGTGTCTTGAACAGCCGCTATCTAGATACCATCGTTTATCCACCTTATTAGCTGCAAGACACCCCTGCAATCAAGATCAAGAATGAGCTTTAGGTACCCAAACTATGTTGGGTCCTTTAGGGTTAGTACTTGATGTTCCTTTTGGAACCCAAACTTTCTTGAATTTAAGCTTATAATTATTACTCAATTTGTTGTGCTAGACTTTCTATAGTTACATTCATATGCTTTATGTCCTAATTTATTGCAAGCAATGACAAGTTATATTTTCATTTTTAGCTTTTACAAATATGTTCTTTAAGTATTTTTGTTTCCTATTTGTTTTATATCCTAATCCAGCTTTATCATATACAGCTTTTTGACTATCAAGAATCATATTTAATTTGGTTGAGCTAAGTGTAAACTTATCTACTAAGGATTTGTATTTTTCAGCATCTTCTTTTAACTTGACATTTTCAGCAATTAGATTCTTGGTTTCATTTGTGATTCCTACTTAATGTTTCATAGTTATTAGATAGTTTCAGCTTATCTTTGATAAGAGATTGATTTTCTCTTTTAGAACTTTATTTTTATTGATTAGTTTTTGTGTTCTTCCATGAGTTCTAAAAATGCATCATGTAATTCATCAACAGTAAAATCACATTCAAGTTCAGAATCTACCTCATCGTCATTGGCCATATGGCAGATTTGGGCCCTCTCTTGATGATCTTCCTCTTCCGAACTTGACTCCTCACTTTCACTCCATTCAGCCATGAAGTTTTCTTCTTAAGTTTTCTTGCCATCCATTTAATTCCGGGCAATCTATCTTATAATGCCCGGGCTTGTTACACTCATAACAAATTGGTGTTTTTTTCCTTTTCTTTGTCCTTACCCTTTTCTTTGCTTGAGCTACCTTTGAAGAAGGGCTTCTTTTTATGAAATCTCTTCTTCCTCTCATAAATTTTCTGAATTTTCTTCCAAGCATAGCCATTCCTTCTTCATCAAATTCCTCATCATCATCAGATTCTTCCGATTCAGTTTCTTGTTTTGGAGTGGTAGACTTTAAGGCAATGGTCTTTCTTCTCTTGACCTCATCTTCTGAATTTTGCCTCATGGTCAACTCATGGGTCATGAGTGATCCTAAAGTTCCTCCAATTGCAGTGTATTGAGGTCCTTTGCTTCCTGAATTGCTGTTACCTTGGCCTCCCAAACTCTTGGTAGAGACCTGAGAATTTTTCGCACCAATTCAGAGTTAGTATAAGACTTTCCTAAACTCTTTAGCCCATTTATGATTTCAGTGAAACGAGTAAACATTTCAGTTATGGACTCAGTGGATTCATTTTAAACAACTCATACTTATGTACTAATATGTTTATTTTTGACTCCTTAACTTGATTAGTTTCTTCATGTGTGACCTCAAGTTTATCCCAAATTTCTTTTGCGGAGATGCATGTAGATATTCTATTGAATTCACTTACATCTAGTGAACAGTAAAGTATATTAATCGCTTTAGCATTTAGTTGTGCTAGTCTTCTATCACTTTCATTCCAATTCATTTTGGTTTGGGTATGATAGTGCCTCTATACTAATTGTGGGTGTGTGTGGTGTTGGGAACCGCCCATTGCACGCTGATATTTCAAAAATTTTTCAGATGGCAGCGGAATCGGCATGCACGGGTTCGACGTTCATCCGCGATGAACGTTGTTTCGAGACCTTTCGTAATTAGGTAAGAATTAAAACTTTTAAAACTATTAGGAAGATCAAATCTTCACCTTGCGCGGGTAGATGATCACCGCAAATCTGAATTCGTGGTTTTGGAAGAGGGTTCGCTTGAAGCCGTTCAAACGTCCGGCCTCTACGGGTATCCACACGAAGCAGGATCCGATCCAAGCTCTCTATCTCACCGGGGGTGCTAGCTCCCTTGCAAAGATAGCTTTGATGGCTGATGTCCTCTCTTTCAATCAACTCTTGATTGCACTAGAGAGGAGGAAGAAGAAGGATCTTGAAGAAGAAGAAGAAGATCAAATCCCTTCGCAGCCTTCTTCTCTTCACACGCGCTGAAGCCAAGGAAGAAGACCAAGAGGAGGGAGACGCCTCCTCTTCTTTTCCTTTGCTGATGGCGGCTGAACCAAGGGTGGAGAGGGAGAGGGTGGCCACGGCTTGGAGGAAGAGGGCTTCTTCTACCTTGGGGCCGGCCCTAGTCCTCCTTTTATAAGGAGTGGAGCTCCTAACAAATTAGGAGCTCCAAGACAATCTTCCAAAAGAGGGAAGGGGGGCGCCGGCCCCTCTCTTCATGCCACACACAAGGGAGAGGAGGAGGGCGTGATCCCTCCTTCTTGTGTTGCCCTAATCCTCTTCCAAAGAGGATTGGGGTGCCTCTCTTATGGTTAAGTCCTAATCTAATTAGGATTTGACCATATTGGGTTCAATCTACGCTAGTCCTAATCCAATTAGGACTTGAATGAACCATGACTCAATTGAACTCTTCAATCCTAATCCAATTAGGAGTCATGTTGATTCATTAGATTATTAATTAATTTAGACTTAAGGAATCCTAATCCAATTAGGATTTGTTTAATTTTAGTCCTAATCCCAATTAGGACTCCATTTGAATCCGAAGTCCTAATCCAATTAGGATTTCTAGGAATCCTACTCCAAGTAAGGAATCCTTCAAAATTCCTAATCTCATTAGGATTGTAGGAATCCTATTCCAAATAGGAATCCCAGTCCTACTCCAACTAGGATTCCTAGTCCTAATCCAATTAGGGACTCTAGGAATCCTACCCGAAGTAGGATTTGTGTTTAAGTCCAATTAATTAATTCCCTTTGTTCCTTCTTCAACTTCTTATCAATCAAATTGATTTCTTGTGATTCCTAATCACGATTTCAACCATCGGATCGGTCAATACTTCTAGTGTGTGTGACCCCATAGGTTCTATTCTGACTGGTAGTGAGATATATTGTGATCTCTATCACTAATATCATTGAAAACTCCTTTCAATGGGTTTGGAACGATTCCAACTCAACTCATTAGGGTTTATCGATCATCAAGATAATCCCTATGAGTCCCACCATCCACCAGTGACACCTAGCAGCATGTAGTGGCTACCCAGCAGAATGGAATGATGAACCTCTAGGTGCAGTTAACATGTGATACAGTCCTACTATCGTGGATCCCTACAGGACGGAGGTCATGGACAACTCGTCAAACCCCATCGTCTGTCATATGTCAAGATTTATTCGACTTGAGTTCGATAGTGGAAAACTCTTTTTCCACTTTATATTACTGCCCTGGCCAAGGTCTTAGAACTCAGTCTAACAAATCACATAGGATCACTCCTCTTCTATCAAGGTCGATAGATTCCTTATAGGTGCATACCCTACTCCTACAGTGAACCTACTGCAGCCAATCTACACTGCATGGACCCATATGGCTAGAGACCATGTATGTGTGCAGTCAAACTACAATAACCTCACTGTGAGTAGCCGAAGCACCGCAGGTCAAAGGACCAGTCATACTACTGCAAACATCAAGCAAGTCACTGACGAGTGGATAGACATCCAAGTGACTTCTTGTCTTGGTCACACTCAGTACCCTTGTTTCTCTAACAGCACCTGCACTATCACTTCAGTGTCCCTACACTGTGGACTCAAGTCTCGTCCATCCAGAAGGAAAGTGATCTGTGCACTGATCGGATCGATCACCGTCCTCGTGATGATCCATTGATCAGGAGCATTTAGAAATTAATCACCAATGATACATGGCTCAAATTTTCAACTCTTGAGAATATGTATCATCATCTTATTAATTCCTTGGACGATTCATAGACACATAAACAATATGAATGAAAAGATGCCTTTTATTTATTCAATAATAAATAGTCAAGTACAAAATTATGTCCCTAGAATCAACAATGTGTCAGCCAAATTGGCTTCTAGGGCATACATCTAACAATCTCCCACTTGCACTAAAGCCAATTGGTCATATATCTTAGGCCCATCTTCTCAAGGTGGGCTTCAGTCTTTTGCTGACTCAGCTGCTTAGTGAACGGGTCTGCCACGTTATCCGCGGAGTCTACTCTCTGCACCTCTACATATTTCTTCTCCACATAGTCGCGTATGAGGTGAAAGCGCCGCTCTATATGCTTAGACTTCTGATGAGACCTTGGCTCCTTAGCAAGGGCTATGGCGCCATTATTATCGCAGTAGAGTGTTATGGCATCTGATGTCATCACATCCAACTCTGCAATGAATTTCTTGAACCAGAAGCCTTCCTTAGCAGCTTCAGAGGCGGCGATGTATTCAGCTTCCATAGTAGAATCAGCAATGATCGGTTGTTTAGAACTCTTCCAATTCACCGCACCACCATTGCACAAGAACACGTATCCAGATGTTGACTTCCTGTCATCGACATCAGTCATGAAGTCTGAATCTGTGTACCCTTCTACCTTTAACTCTGATGATCCTCCAAAAACCAAGAATAAATCTTTAGTTCTTCTCAAGTACTTAAGAATATTCTTCACAGCTGTCCAGTGTTCTTCACCTGGATTCGACTGATATCTGCTTGTGACACTCACAGCAAGAGCTATATCAGGTCGTGTACATAGCATGGCATACATGAGGCTTTCCTATTGCCGATGCATAAGGAATCTTGCTCATGCGTTGAATCTCTTCAGATGTGTTGGGGCACATCTTCTTGGAGAGATGAATTCCATGCCTTAGGGGTAAGAGACCCCTCTTGGAGTTTTCCATGCTGAACCTCTTCAGCACCTCCTCTATGTACATTTTCTGTGACAGGCCAAGCATCCTTTTAGATCTATCTCTATAGACCTTTATTCCCAAAATATAGGATGCTTCCCCAAGGTCTTTCATGGAGAATTCTTTTGACAACCAGACCTTAACCGAGGTTAGCATGGGAATATCATTCCCTATTAGGAGAATGTCATCTACGTACAGTACGAGAAAAACGACAGCACTCCCACTAACCTTTTTGTAAACACACGGTTCCTCTTCGTTTTTGATGAAATCAAACGTTTTGATTGCGTCATCGAAACGAGTGTTCCAACTCCGAGATGCTTGCTTTAGTCCATAGATGGACCTTTGCAGCTTGCAGACCTTGTGATCTCCATCACTGGAAGTGAAACCCAAAGGCTGTTCCATATAGATATCTTCATCAAGATATCCATTCAGGAAAGCAGTTTTCACATCCATCTGCCAAATTTCATAATCATGAAATGCTGCAATGGCAAGCAATGTTCGGATGGATTTTAGCATGGCAACAGGTGAAAAGGTCTCCTGATAGTCAATGCCTTCGCGCTGACTATACCCTTTCGCCACAAGCCTTGCCTTATAGGTCTCTACCTCTCCATCCGAACCTATCTTCCTTTTGTAGATCCATTTGCATCCAATAGGTACAATACCTTCTGGTGGATCTACTAAGGTCCAGACTTGGTTGGAACGCATGGAGTCTAACTCTGACTTCATAGCTTCCAGCCATTTCTCGGAATCGACATCAGATATCGCCTCGTTGTAGGTTTTGGGATCCTGTATGTGATCCCTATCTCCCACCAGGAACATTTCCTCGGTATCCTCTTCTAGTATACCTAAGTATCTATCGGGAGGATGGGAGACCCTACTAGATCTACGAGGTGGTCGAGGGACATCGTGTACTGGCTCTGTATGAATGGGTTCAATAGGATCCATGACTCGTTGCTTTTCAGAGACTTTCTCTTCAAGCTCAATTTTCCTCCCACTGCCTCTATCAAGGATAAACTGATTTTCCAAGAAGATGGCATGACGGCTCACAAACACATTGTGATCCTCTGAGACGTAAAAATTGTATCCTAATGACTCTTTAGGATATCCTATAAAACGAGCACTTATGGTCCTAGCCTCTAACTTGTCCGCCTGTAGTCTCTTGACATGGGCCGGACATCCCCAAATCTTGAGATGACCCAGACTTGGTTTCTTACCATGCCATATCTCATACGGTGTGGTAGGAACGGATTTAGAGGGAACTCTATTCAATAAATAAATCGCTGTGAGTAAGGCATCTCCCCAAAGGAACATAGGTAAATCAGTGAAGCTCATCATGGACCTGACCATGTCCAACAGGGTCCGATTCCTCCTCTCTGACACCCCCGTTGAGTTGAGGTGTACCCGGAGGTGTCCATTGTGAGACTATGCCGTTTTCTTTGAGATAGTCCCGGAATTCCCCACTAAGGTATTCTCCTCCTCGATCTGATCGAAGAGCCTTAAGAGGTTTTCCAGTTTGTTTTTCTACTTCATTCTTGAACTCTTTGAACTTTTCAAAGGATTCAGACTTGTGTCTCATAAGATACACATACCCATACCGTGAATAATCATCGGTAAAGGTAATGAAGTAAGAATAACGTCCCCTGGCTAGCACATCGAATGGGCCACATACATCTGTATGTATTAGGGTAAGTATTTCAGTGGTCCTCTCCCCATGTCCTACAAAGGGCAGTCTAGCCATTTTTCCTTGAAGACAGGACTCGCAAACTGGATATGACTCGGAAGTCAATGAGCCGAGAAGCCCATCTTTATCCATTTTGTTCATCCTATCCTCTCCAATATGGCCAAGTCTGAGGTGCCACAAATATCTTTGGTTTATCTCATCTCTGGATCTTTTGGATCCTTTGGCACTCATATCTTGCTCGGTAACATTCACAGATACATCCATATGTAAATGATAGAGACTGTCGATCATGAAACCACGTGCGACTATTTTATTTCTTAAATAAATAGAACAGCAGTCTTTGTCAAATGTAAAAACATGACCTTCCTGTGCTAGACATGAAACAGAAATCAAATTTCTGCTAGCAACAGGTACATAATAGCAGTCTCTAAGTATTAAACTAAATCCAGACGGTAGTCGCAGATGGTAGGTGCCCACAGCCACAGCAGCAACTTTTGCCCCGTTGCCAACCCTAAGGGTTACCGCACCTTCCGCCAGCCTTCTACTTTCCTTTAGACCCTGCATGGTAGTGCACAGATGAGCACTAGAACCAGAATCTATAACCCAACTAGAAGTAGAAGAAACCGTTAGATTAGTTTCAATTATGAGCAAGTCTATACCTTCTGAAGGTGTGTCACCTTTCTTGTTCTTCAGGCTCTCGAGGTATGAAGGACAGTTTCTCTTCCAGTGGCCTTCGACATTGCAGTGGAAACATTTTCCTTTGTCGTTAGCCTTTTTCTTTTGAACTTCCTTCTTTGGCTTCTTGTCTTTCTTCTGCTTCTTAGCAGGCTTCTTTTTCTTCCAAGTAGACTTTCTCTTGGAACCAGAAGTCAACTCAGCAGCAAGGACATTGCCCCTTGAACCTTTCAAGGCTCCCTCAGCAGTTACCAACATGTTGATTAGTTCAGTCTTAGTGCATTCAATCTTATTCATGTGGTAGTTTACTATAAACTGACCAAATGAATCAGGAAGTGACTGTAGGATCAAATCCACTTGTAATTCCTTGTGCATGTCCATACCGAGCTTCTCAAGCTCCTCTAGGTCCTTGATCATGGTCAGACCGTGATCATGGACAGACTGCCCCTCGCGCATCTTCGCTTTGAAAAGCCTCTTGGACACTTCAAAACGAGCTGTGCGACTCTGCTTACCATACAACTCTTGCAGGCGTGCCAGTATGTCCCTAGAAGTCTTTATATTTTCATGCTGGCATTGGAGTTCATTAGACATGGATGCCATCATATAGCATTTTACTCTAATGTCATCATCCAACCACTTTTTATGCATTTCACGCTGAACATCAGTAGGACGTGCTGGTAGTGTGGGGATATCTGAATCGAGTATGTAGCCTATCTTCTCACAGTCCAAAACTATTTTGAGATTTCTAAGCCAGTCTTTGTAATTGGTTCCGGTCAGTCGGTTGGTCTCAAGAATACGGGTCAAAGGGTTTGAAGCTGACATTGTATCTGCAGAGAGTAAAGATTCTAGTTAGACTTTTGTACTTGATCCTAATCTGTTCTAAGGTCTTTTAGAACAAATGTAACTCCCACTATTTTCTCGAATTCCTCACACTCCCCTGGTAGGAAAACGGAAATCCCACACGACTAGGGTTTCTAGTGGGTACTGCGGTCCCACCGATTTACATGCCACCTCACCTAACAGTTATTGGTGACACATAGATGGATAAGTGTACAACTCTTGTACAATGCTTCTCAAGCATGTTGCAGTGTAACTTGGTCTCTAAGCCATGAAGACCTCACCTAACAGTTATTGGTCCCATTTCTTAGTTAAGTCAGACCCACCGTATAACCGTAGGAATAAAGTCGTCATTGGGTCCTCACCTAACAGTTATTGGTGCCCAACCCCACCTTTACCCTACAACATCTCATGTCTATAGAGAGGTCCAGCCCCCCGATGCAACTTGACCACTGTGTCCAGCCGAGACAAATCAACATCAGAAAGGCCTTAGCAGCTCTACTACAGTGGAAGACCTATTGACTTAATATTGGTTAATCAAGGTCTTAGTGTTTGCAACTTGAGCCCTTCATAAGAGGTATCGAACAATTGGCCAGGTAAGCAGGTGGGGAGGCTCCCCTTACTCAGAGAGTAAGGTCCTAATTAAGTAAACCCACCTTTCATGCTTTCCCTAGACACCAATTAGATCAATTAATCTAATATGACTGCTCATGTCGGTTCACTCTCGACTTGATTGAGGAGGTTTTGATTTAGGTCTCAATTGGGTTTGCTACATCACATGTAAACCTATCTACCCGACTCGCATTACATCACATGCAAACGGCCATCACAGGCAGTTATAATCGCAGCATCAAATTAAAGCTAAACTTTAAATAGGTGATGATCATGGATTCTAATTAGGTCGTATTACAAGCACATGCACATCAATCGATCAAGTGGTCTTCAACTCTTGAATTGGTTCCAAGCCTCCTTGATTCGATCCTTGATCAACCTTGATCCCATCGCCATCAACCGTTAGATCACCTTCATCTCATGCCTTTGCTTCAACTTGATCGTTGATGTACATCACATCACAGAAATACAACCAGATGTAAAATAAAAATAAAAATAATTACATCTCCTTTTAGGAGGCACGCAGGCCTCTCAAAACATCAAATAAGATGCATGCAAGCATCTGAAAAATTACATGACATCGCAGATCACATCGCAGGTCATTACATTTGATACCAAAAGGGTTTGAATCCTATGATCATCACCGTATGCAACAATTATAATTTTCAGATCTGAAAACTAACTGATTGTATCATGACATAGGTCGCTGATCATGCTAATCATGATTCTAAACTTTGTAATCCCATTAACAATGCATTAGAATCATCTTTTTATCACATAAAAATCAGCATGCAAAAAATCAGCACCCCTGAAAATCTGCTGCAGAATTTTTCAGCATGCATGATCATTCAATTTTCAGATCTATATGCCTTTAGATATTATTCTTACCTTAATCTACGAAGCCTAGGCTCTGATACCACTGTTGGAACCCGCCCATGCCGCTGATATTTCAAAAATTTAGATGGCAGCGGAACGGCATGACGGGTTCGACGTTCATCGCATGAACGTTGTTTCGAGACTTTCTAATTAGGTAAGAATTAAAACTTTTAAAACTATTAGGAAGATCAAATCTTCACCTTGCGCGGGTAGATGATCACCGCAAACTGAATTCGTGGTTTTTGGAAGGGGTTCGCTTGAAGCCGTTCAAACGTCCGGCCTCTACGGGTATCCACACGAAGCAGGATCCCGATCCAAGCTTCTATCCTCACCTGGGCGTGCTAGCTCCCTTACAGAGATAACTTTTGATGGCTTGATCTCCTCTCTTTCTTCAACTCATGAAATGTACTTGAGAGGGAGGAAGAAGAAGGAAGTAAGAAGAGGAAGAAGCAAGGCCCTGCAGCCTACTTTCTTTTCCCTGCGTTGGAAGGAGGAAAGGAGGAAGAGGAGGCGCCATTGGCTTCTTTTTCCCTTCTTCTTGCTGGCGGCTGAACCAAGGAGGGAGAGGGGTGGCCACGTGATGGAGAGAGGGGGATTCCTATTTCCATTAGGTCAGCCCCCAAGAGTCCTCCTTTTATAACATCTAGGCTCCACAAGTTAGGAGCCCTTGATGTATTACCAAGAGGGGCGCCGACCCCTCTTGTTGCCGCACCAAGAGATCAAGGAGGAGGGGCATGAGCCCCTCCCTCTCAGTTGCCCTAATCCTCATCTATGAGGATTGGGAGGCCCTAATGTGGTTTAGTCCTTAATCCAATTAGGCTTAGCCCAAGGGTGAACCAATTTGGATCCAATCTAGGCTAGTCCTAATCCAATTAGGACTTGAATGAACCATGACTCAATTGAACTCTTCAAATCCTAATCCAATTAGGGAGTCATGTTGATTTATTAGATTAATAATTTAATTTAGACTTAAGGAATCCTAATCCAATTAGGATGTATTTAATTTTAGTCCTAATCCAATTAGGACTCTATTTGAATCCGAAGTCCTAATCCAATTAGGATTTCTAGGAATCCCTACTGCCAAGTAGGAATCCAATTTTAATTCAAAATTTCTAATCTCATTAGGATTGTAGGAATCCTATTCCAAGTAGGAATCCCAGTCCTACTCCAAACTAAGATTCCCCAGTCCTAATCCAATTAGGACTCTAGGTATCCTACTCGAAGTAGGACTCTTGTTTTCAAGTCCAATTAATTAATTCCCTTTGTTCCTTCTTCAACTTCTTATCAATCAAATTGATACTTGTGATTCCTAATCACGATTTCAACCATTCGGATCGGTCAATACTTCTAGTTTGTGTGACCCCATAGGTTCTATTCTGACTGGTAGTTGAGATATTATTGTGATCTCTATCTCAATATCATTGAAAACTGCCTTTCAATGGGTTGGAACGATTCCAACTCAACTCATTAGGGTTTATCGATCATCAAGATAATCCCTATGAGTCCCACCATCCACCAGTGACAGCCTAGCAGCATGTAGTGGCTACCAGCAGAATGGAATGATGAACCTCTAGGTGCAGTTAACGTGTGATACAGTCCTACTATCGTGGATCCCTACAGGGCGGAGGTCATGGACAACTGCGTCAAACCCCATCGTCTGTCATATGTCAAGATTTATTCGACTTGAGTTCGCTAGTGGAAAACTCTTTTTTCACTTTATATTACTTGCCCTGGCCAAGGTCTTAGAACTCAGTC
Organism: Phoenix dactylifera; assembly: GCF_009389715.1. Classification (NCBI taxonomy): domain Eukaryota; kingdom Viridiplantae; phylum Streptophyta; class Magnoliopsida; order Arecales; family Arecaceae; genus Phoenix; species Phoenix dactylifera. Next base: position 33,569 of record NW_024069298.1, read on the forward strand.
TAACAAATCACATAGGATCACTCCTCTTCTATCAAGGTCGATAGATTCCTTATAGGCGCATACCCTACTCCTACAGTGAACTTACTGCAGCCAATCTACACTGCATGGACCCATATGGCTAGAGACCATGTATTGTACAGTCAAACTACAATAACCTCACTGTGAGTAGCCGAAGCACCGCAGGTCAAAGGACCCAGTCACACTACTGCACATCAAGCAAGTCACTGAACGAGTGATAGACATCCAAGTGACTTCTTGTCTTGGTCCACGCTCATACCCTTTTATCTAACAAGCACCTGCACTATCACTTCAGTGTCCCTACACTGTGGACTCAAGTCTCGTCCATCCAGAAGGAAAGTGATCTGTGCACTGATCGGATCGATCACCGTCCTCGTGATGATCCATTGATCAGGAGCATTTAGAAATTAATCACCAATGATACATGGCTCAAATTCTCAACTCTTGAGAATATGTATCATCATCTTATTAATTTCTTGGACGATTCATAGACACATAAACAATATGAATGAAAAGATGCCTTTTATTTATTCAATAATAAATAGTCAAGTACAAAATTATGTCCCTAGAATCAACATGTGTCAGCCAAATTGGCTTCTAGGGCATACATCTAACACCAATCCCTTTAATATTTTGTGCAAAGTATGTGAGTATTATGTTATCTCACCATTTGGGTTAAATTCTTATTCACCAAACATATGTTCTAACTTCTAAGGACTACTTACGTTTAATACAAGGCTTTTCATATGACTTTGCACAAGTTCCGTTCATCATCCATGTTAGCCAATGTCTTCCTTTAGTCTCTCTAATTGCACAAGTTCCATCTATCATCCATGTTTAGCCTATATCTTCCCTTGCTCTCTTTAAACTCGTCGACAGACAAAAGCACAACAATGTAGGGGCCCTCTGCAGAACTAGCTTCCATATGCCCAACCATACTCATCATGAAGCCAGCACTTGTTAGTTGATGCAACTTTGATGCCTCATCTAAGATTATTGTTCCTAATTCTATTTTTCCTATGCAACAGAACCATCTTAATATTTCACTTTCTAGTTTTCGTAATCTTGTTTGATTGGATCTTGCTTGTTGCCTCATTTTGAACCTTTGTAACATAGCAAATTTTGTTGTTGTGTTACCAAATTTTCTCTTAAGTTGTGAAGAAGTTTGTCAGTCACTCGACATCCTTAAACTTGAAAGATCTCCCCACTATTTCACTTTATTTATAAACTTCAATTCTATTATATATGTCTTCGTTGTTGCTATTTTATTTAACAGATCCAAGATAATGGAACTAATCACATAACAGCATGGATTCAAAATTGGTGGAAAGGATTACACTATCAACATTGGACTTTTCTGATGTGAAACCGACACTAGTATGGGTGCCTGGACACCGGAATAGCGCAGGATCATGACATAATGGCCTTCCTGATTAGTAGTAACCGGTACCAAGACTGGTAAAGTCGGTACGAAGCCTCTCCAGATGTGAACATTTTTTTTGAAGCATGGGATCTGGAAAAACCTCTCACCCTAGTGGTTCTGACTGGTATGAGCTAGTACCAAGGCTGGTTCGGTCCATACCAAGCCTATTCTGATCAGGGCATTTTTTTTTAAGTTGGATGACCATATTGGCTGATGCAATGTGAAGTGTGAAAGAAAATTTGATTGAGCATTAAACTGGTACCAAAATCATACTAGAAATAGAATTATTGACTTAATAACAAAAGGGAACAAAATTTATTTGTCTAAATGGTTATAAGTTTTTACTATGAGTGGTAGGGACTGTGGAAAATTTATTCCTTGTGCATGAGGCAATTCCCTACCATAGTTGGTGGTGCTACAGAACAATATATGCTATTCAGATCAATATAGTAAGCAATTAAATTAACTTCAATTCAATTCATATCCATATTGCACATAAGGAAAAATTGACTTAATATCCATATTACGTATCAGAACCCTAAAAAGATGAAAGTCAAAATAGAAGAAAAAAGCCCTTCAAATCTGTAAGCGATGTGCACCACCGCTCCAAGAGTCGAACCATCCTAGGAAAACTGAAACCACCATCTGTACTGGTTTTTAAAACCTTACTTTATGCTGTACTTTGTCATGTAATTATAACTAGCTTCTTATTTTTATTTCTTCTTCCACTAAAAGTAAATTATATAGGCCTTCATTTATTCAGCAGAGAGCTGCAAATCATTGGGATTACTTCTATTTTTTTTTTTAATTAATTTGTTGCAATTTCTTTTGTTGTCTGTTTATTTTTCAGTTTTAGTGGGTGTTAGTATGTCTCATGCTGAGACAGAAACACCTTAAAACCATGTTAGATCATGCGTTGCTTATATTATGTGCATGCGTTGCTTATATTATGTGCCACATCATCCCTTCTATTTAAGTTATCTACTCCATAATATCTTATCACTTTTTATCATTGTATGTCCTGGCAGCACCGCCTGTTTCTCACTTTCTCTTTCATGAGGGTTTTGTATTTTTATGTGGTTTGTGGAAGTTAAAGGTTTTTATATGCATAGTAATTTTCATTTTCAGTAATTTGAATAACATTAAAAGGGTGTGTCATGCCCCTGACATAATAGCATCTGCTGAGGGGCACGGCAACTGTTTGACAGAATTTGATAAAATAGGAAGACATTGAAGTAAGGTCAATGGCTAAAACTTTAACCTGGCATTGCCTACAAGGATGATAAAGTTCCTTGAGTATAATCTATTAGTAGACTGCAATCTAATAAATGCACAACATCTACTATCCTTAGTTTAAAGTTGCCTAATGTTTATTGTCGAATTTATCTCTCATTGCTGTCTGGTCTGCTGACCATCACTATGCCAGAGTTATCTGTTAAGAGCCATATTAGTGAAACTGTTTGCATTTGATGCATTTGGTCAGAGAGGAAATCAAATAAGTTTGACAACATTAGAGTATTTATATTTTGAAGTCTAGCCATGGTGTCATGCTTGATATTGTCTAATGGATGAATCTCATGCATTTTCATTCTTGTAGGTTATTTATGTTTAGGTAAATTTCATATGGTTACAATGATCACTTCATGTATCAACAGTTACTTTTCTTTGGTTAGCCCAGGCAATTGAAAAGCGGATTGCTGTCTTTTCTCAAGTCCCTGCTGAGAATGGAGAGCTCATTCAAGTACTGCGGTAAAATTTTGAACTTCTCCACCTCTAGCTAGAGTTTATAAGCATGAATCAGTTGTTCATATCAAAGCTAATGCTTGTTATTATGTAGGTATGAAAAAAATCAATATTACAAACCGCATCATGATTACTTTGCTGACACTGTAAGTGCCCTACTAAAACTTTATTTGATAATCTTTATTTATTGCTATATATGCTAATAGAAATGTTATGAACCATTTGAATGCAGTTCAACTTGAAGCGTGGAGGGCAACGTATAGCAACAATGCTCATGTATTTAAGCGATAATGTTGAAGGGGGTGAAACATATTTTCCTTTGGTTAGTTTATTATGTGAAATTTCTGGTGCATTATCATTCATTTCATTTGACATCAGAAAAAGACCTGCTTTTTAGTTGTGTCAGTTCTAGTGGCATATCTAGATTTTTTTTTAAAATTTTAAATCTAGGATGGTTTTGGGGGATTAAATTAGATGACAGAATCCAGAGAATTTTATTTACTTAAAATCTGTGTTTTGCTAAGAAATAGGGTTGCATCTCACCTTTATACTATAACTAAACATTGGGTTCTAATACCTGTAAAATAAACTAATTTCAGTTGTATCAGTTAGCTTGTTGATGTCAATAGATTCGAATTTATATCATAAGTTTATAATTGCACCTGAAACTAAGGCTTTTGCTGCAATTATGTCATATTTTCTCTTGGAACCTATAAGCTGCTTACTATAACTTAACATCCTCATAATTGTTAAGGATTGCATCCTTGAGTATGCTTGGATATTTTGTTCTCCGCTTTTAATAACTAGAGATTCTGTCTTTTATTGTATTGTTCTCTTCCGCTAGGCCAACCAACACTCTATTCATTTGCAAGTTGATCTTAGCATAAAAGCAGCTGCTTGAAACAAAGAAAGAGAAAAGTGTTGCATATTTTTGTGTAGTTAGAGTTGTTAGAGCAATATGTCTTCGATCAATTTCATACCATAGAATGCTTGAATAGTAATGGTAAGAGAATTTTGCATGCTTCCTTTGGAAGTACTCAGATTTAGATACAATCCAGTGGCAAAAGAAGCTGTATATATCTCATCCCTAGGAGATGGCTTAGACTTGTTCACATGGTTCAGTGTGTTGACCCATGCCAGTACATACCAAGTGGCATATATCATGCTATGTTTGAGTGAACATGGAGCACATGTGCTTGCCCAGGCATCTTATGAACGGGGTTCATGCTATCATATAAGAGATTGTTTCAAGCTTTTACAGTTTATATGCTTGGTACGCATAGGTTTGAACTGTTACCAAGCCAAAAGGCTTGGTAATTTAGTACTAAATTCTATGATGCTATATTGTCGAGAGGCATACTATCATAACATAATACTATTTATTATGTTTGTGCGACGGAAACAGTGTTTAATATTACATAGTAATAAATTGTATGGTGTTATTAATGGGCATGGCGCGCCCAAATAAAAATAAAAAAAAAATCTAGGAACCAAATTATGAGAACTCCCTTAGAAATTGTATCAGATCTACCCTTGTCCTTCAGTTTGTGTTTACTGGCCAAATTATACGATTTATCTTGAATCGAGTTGGTTAATTGATGGTATCTTTGTATCTAGTGCTTCCATTGACTTCTTATCATTGCTGTTCTGCAATACTTCAAGCAGGTATCTCTTTTCAACTTGAAGTGCTTCAAGGACTGTAGGTGCTTTTCTGTTGAGATCTTTGAATCTTACATACCTGTTGATTGCCTTTATTCTCCAAGTTTTTTAAACCAACTCGATCCTGTCAATTGTTTTGTTCCATCTCCATTCACCGAGGAAGCTCTTTCTCTAGTGAACTATATATTGTTTGGTGCGCCTTGTGGTTTCTTTTGGCTATGCCCTTCCATGTCTAGGATATAATTTTCTCAGTTATTATGCTTGGGTGATTTCTCTGACTTCCAAATCAAAATCTCAAATGTCTGCATCTTGCCAGTTGAGATATCATAAACATTATTGACTTCTTTATCCCACGTGTTTCTTCGTTTGATCTCTTGGTGCCTCAGGCCTTTGCACCTATTTCATTTTTCATCCGCGTGCCCCTTTTTAACCTAATGGCAACCTATTTCCTCCATGACGTTGGTCATGAAAGCATTCTGGGTATGGATTTATGTAAGTTGCAGACGGTTGTTTTGTTCATTGTCATTGATTCACATCTTTAATATTTTGGATCATTCTGATTGCTCTAACCCAGGTCTTGCTATGGTTTCTCATCAATTTCGTCCTCAAAACTAGCAGTCTTCTTTATCTCCAATCTGATATTATCAAGTGGCGTCAGAATTTTTGACATTGGTGGGGTCTTATTAGTCTTATTTGAGACATGGCTATTGAGGATTTTGTAGGGTGTTGTTTTAATCCATAATTTAGATGTATCATAGCAGGGATCATGATGATTGGTTGCATGTTTTTTGTTAGTTTGCTTAGAGGTTGGCTGTTTCATTTGAATTGTTTGGCTATTAGAGAGAGCTCTGGCTAATGGAATCTATGCATTTATATATTGCATGTATCTGTGTATCTTGAACAATAATTTCTTGATCACATCTTGATGACTGATACCTAAGCTCGTTCCCATATAAGGCATAAGGCCAAGTCCTGCACTGAAAACCTAAAATTATCCTAGATTTTGATTCAAAAGGCATAAGAAGAAGAGCCAAACTTTAGATCAACCCAAAGTGATTACTCCAAGATATCTGTTGTGCTACTACTGTATCAGAAGATGAACATCAAGTTCCTTGTAAAACCCAAAATCACATTTTGATTTTGGCCTCTTGAGAGCTAAAGTTGTGCTTTCATGGATTAGTAACTATATTTAAGGGAACCCCACCTTGACCTGACCTACCCCAACATGATTCGACTTGGTCCAAACATGATTCGACTTGGTCCAATTCATCTACCCAGCACAGGCTAGATCAGTCCAGTTTAATACCCTCCCTGAGTAAACCTAACTTGGCCAAAATAGATCTAAATATGGTAAACCAGGTTTGCCTATACCGGCCAGTTCCAGTGCATACTAATTATACCATTGTACCATACTATACCAGTACCGAACCAGCACATAGTATAGGGGGCATATCGACAATTGGTATGCTGAACTAAGGACAATTTTCAAACGTACCAACATTTTAATAGGATGGTACCAATACGGTATTTGATACTGAGACGGCAATCTTGTGGCAAACCCAACTAATCCAGTTAGACCCATGTTAACTCGAGCCCTCCTGACTTACTTTGAAACAAACACCCAAGGATGCTAAATGTAAACTTTTATTTTAATGTCTTACATTTAAATAGAAGTTATGGAACGATAGTTCACTAATGTTCAATATTTTACACATGCTGCTTTCCAAAATGAAATATGTTTGCTTCTTGGCTATATTGCTGGTCTCAGTTTTGGCTTAAAAAATGTTTAAATGCTAATTCTTATCTAAAGTTTCATCCTGATTATGATAAAAGAAATAAAAAAATTCTGGCAATGCTTTTTATGATGAATTTATGGTAAACATCTGATACTTAAGCTTTTTCTATCAACACTGGCAGCCTGAGCTATGGCCTATCTTAATTTCCTCTTCTATCCAATCTGCTAATAAATATATTCATTGTCCTCTATATTCAGGCTGGAAATGGTGAATGCAGTTGTGGAGGAAAGATGATGAAGGGGCTGTGTGTTAAGCCTATTAAAGGAGATGCAGTTCTCTTTTGGAGCATGGTTTGTCTTCCATCCTATGCTAATGCTGTCCATGTGCTTCAATGAACTTTTAGCTTCTTGCTGAGTGAATGAATTTCTTTCATTATGATTTAGTGGGCTTCAAAGAATGGATTGGGTTTATAGTTCTTTGGTACCATTATACAACGTTGGTAATTGCTCTTTTCAGGGTCTAAATGGGGAGTCTGACCCAAACAGTATTCATGGAGGATGTGCAGTTTTGAAAGGAGAGAAGTGGTCAGCCACGAAATGGATGAGGCAGAGAACTAGCTATTGATAATTTTCTCCCGCACAACCTCCAATTTTTCCAGCACCTCCATTTTTCTTGCATGTTACATGCTAGATATAAAACTGGTCAATATTACGATGACATGTATATATCTCTTTCATTGCAAGTTTACACTAGATTTGAGAAGAACCTTTTACAGCGTTTACGAGAATTTGCATTTCAGAAAGATCCTTGGTTACATGAAGTGGTTAAAAGAATATGTGGCGGTTAATTTTGGAATCTCCCCAGGGTAACTAGATATTGAAGTAGACATGAAAGGATGTAGGTATCACCAACATTGTATTGGAAATTTATTCTTTTCAATTCCAATAGCCCTGCATCATGTGAGTGAACCAATAATTTTAGACAAAATTTCCTCTCGATTTGGTTATTGTTATATGCTGGTGCATTTAAACCTACTAGTAATCTGGAAAATTCCTCATATCCTACTTGGTCTGGCTTCTTTGTGGATGCCCACTCTGCATATTCTGTGAAGGTATAAATTTCACTTTTTTGAGAGAGATACCACGCTAATTCGATAAAAAGCCAAATAAATGATTGAATCTTTTGGTCAATGGTACGGGCTTACCAACACATATGTTGGTTTTACGAGCTTACCAACAATCTATACCGTTGGTTTTACAGGCTCACAAACAAACCTTACAATAAATAAAAAAATATAAGGTTTAAAACTCCTAAGTGAGCAAATATAATAAATATGCACTTCAAGAAGAGATAAGAAAACAATTATCGCTTTGAAGATCCTTTTCTTTTCTTTGCTGAGATTGCTTCACTCCTCAAGGGTTGGTAGAGCTTTTGAAGTCTTTTGAATTCTGCTCAACCACTTTCTTTCAGATTTTAGATGAAGCAATAAATGAAACTCTCTTGGATTTTTTTTCTCTTGAATGTACACTTTAATTTTCACCATGATATCTTTCTTTGATGAATAGTGGCTCTTAAAGGCTTCTCCAACCTCCAAAGATGACTTTCTAGCCGTTGGAATGGAGAAACTAACCGTTTATAGCCGTTGGGAGCTCAAAAAGTATTTTTGCAGAACTAGCCGTTACGCTGTCAGCCGTGCTGGGGTCGACCTGAGCAAATCTGGGGTCGGCTCAAGTTACTGTTCATCAGCCTGGGGTCGGCTCAAGCTTTTCTGAGGTTGGCCCTCTCAGTCAATTTTAAAAAGTTGTTTTTGCAGTGGTTGAAGCTGGGGTCGGCTCGAGCTTTTATGGGGTCGACCCGAGTTACTGTTCATTTGTGCCAGGATGTGCAGAATGTTTCCAAAACGTGCCAGAGTTGACTTCATCTCTTCTGGGGTCAACTCCTACTCTGTGCTAAGTGTTCCAAAGGTGTGTTACTTCGTTCCAAGGCGTGCCAAATATATCGGGGTCGACTCTAAACTAATTGGGGTCGACTCTAACCATGTTTTTTTGCACTTTGAAGGTTAGTTATGCACATTGAAACAATAATATTATATTCCAAGCAAATTAGGATGCTAGACACTGTTGCCCAAGGTGACAAGCCAAGAGGGGGGGTGAATTGGTTTCTCTTAATTTTTACTATCTTACTTATGTCAATTGATGAGTTAGTGAATATAACAAAGCACAATACAAACATACAAGAAGTATAGTGGTTCGGTGCTCTCCTAAGCACCTACGTCCACTCCCCAAGCGACCCTTGGGAATTCACTATAATCCCGCGGATTACAGTTGGATTGTTTTCCGGGCTCACAATCCAAAAACCTTTACACTTTGGTTTTCCGGGATCACCAAAAACCTATGTTGGTTTTACGGGCTCACCAACGAACCTATGTTGGTTTTTCGGGCTCACCAACGAACCTTTACAATTGGTTTTACGGGTTCACCAATAAACCTACACCGTTGGTTTTGCGGGCTCACCAACAACCTTTACAAGGTGATTAATAAAGAAGTAAGAAAGTTTAAGCTCCTAGATGAGCAAATATAACAATTATAATCTACAAAGAAGAGTTTAGAGAATAGTTATCGCTTGATGAGACTTCTCTCTTCTTTGTCAAGAATGCTTCACTCTTCAAGGGTGGATGGAGCTCTTAATGTCTCTTGAAATCTGCTCAACCACTTTCTTTTGACTCTTGAATGAAGCACTTGGATGAAGAAGATTAGGGCACTTGTCTTTCTTGTGTAATTTTAATATTTTGCAAAAAGATATTTTCTCTGATGAATAGTGCCACTTTAAATAGTTTCCTTCATCCATTGGACAAGCCCCAATGGTTTAGAATTCAAAAACTAGCCGTTACTCACTGTTGGAAGGTCAAAAGTACTTCTGCAGAACTAGTCGTTATGCTTCTGCCCGTGCTTGGGTCGACTCAACTTTTACTGGGGTCGACCCAACTTTCACTTGGGTCGACTCAACCTTTACTTGGGTCGACCTTCTCAGAATCACAGAACCTTGCATTTCAGCCTTCCTTCACTTGGGTCGACTCAACATCTTTTTGGGTCGACTCAAGGTTCAGTTGGGGTCGACTCAACTTCCACTTGGGTCGACCTCTCATGGTTTCCAGAGAACCTATTTTTGAATGTCATTGCCTTTGGGTCGACTCATGTTAACTTATGGTTGACTCAAGTTTGGGTCGACTCAAGTTTCATTTGGGTCGACCCTCTCAGGGTTTCCAGAGAACTGTTTTCTTGAGGCTTGAGAGGCTTGAGGTTTGGGTCGACTCATTCTTTGCTTGGGTCGACCCAACTACTGTTCATCCGTGCCATTTTTGCAGAAGTGTGGCAGATGCTTTCTTGATGTACCGGGGTCGACCTAATCCACCTTGGGGTCGACTCAATCCACACTTTGCTGCAACTTAAGGTTAGATTCATCCATATAAACAATAAAATGCATCTTTATCTTATTATACTAATGTACTGAGAGTAATAGACTTATAAATGATGTATCGAATTAACTTGTAATATACTCTTGATTATTGTATTAATCATCAAATACCTCTATCATCCTCAATCTCCTCCTTTTTGATGATTACAAAATATAGAGTATGAGCCTATTGATACTTATCTTAAAATTAGTTTTAAAAGGGCTCAAGTTGCTGAATTTCAGCTTTTCAAATTTGAGAGTGAAGTCTCCCCCTATTTCATCCAAATGTTTCCCTTTTGAATTACTCGCCCTTTCTTTTATATGTCATTAAAGATGAAACTTCAAAAATTTGAGATAAAGCATGAGTTTCAGATTATGTATCGAGGTGTGAAAGGTATGTGCCAAATTCTGAAATTCTATATGCCAAATTCTGAAATTCGATTTTAAATTTTAGACTTTAACATTTTCATTGTTACAATTGCTTCCCCTTAAATGTATATGCTTTTCTATTATAATTTCAACTTATTTCTCTTTCCTTGCTCAACTTATTTCTCTTTCCTTGCTTCTCCCCCTTTTTGTTATCATCAAATAGGTGCATGGGAATAGACACATAATTAACAAACATTTTAGTTTCATTGATCAAAATGGAACATTGTAGTACAGTAATGCCAAAACAAAACAAATACAATGTTCCTCAATCAAAGTTCAAAGTACATGATCAACACAAAATACATATGAGAACTAGATACATATCCTAGGCTTTAATCAGAATGCTAATATCAGCCTAGGGGGTATCTAATGGTTGTGATCTAGTCCTCATCCCTCTAGTATAAGTGGCGAGGGGAGGTCGAGCCTGATGGGACTGAGTCTGGCGTGGAGCTCGGTAAGCTGGATGACTCTGTGCCGAAATCTCTGACTCAGCTGCCTGTGGCACAGATGGTCCATGAACCTCTCTCTCTCTCCGTAGAGCTCCTATCTGCTCTCTAAGATCACTGATCTCAGCAGTCATAATATTCAGTTTGCTCGTCAGTCCATCAGTGATAGTTGTCGCCTGAGCTGACATAAGCTCAGTCATCCTACTCCAAAACTCATCTGTGTCTTCCGCAGGAATAGATGACGAAGGTCCAGCCTCTGAAGGTGCTGTAGGATGATCCGTAGGCTCCTCATCCTCAGGGATAGGGTCTCCAATCTCTGGTGCATCACCCTGAATCTCCGCTCCAGCACGTACCACTGCCCGTTCACCTTCTCATAACCCATGCGAATAAGGGATCGTGCAGTGTTTGTGTCAGTGAAAAGTAGATGCCTGGAGATCTCGCCCTCTACAGATATATCATGCTGTCTGAAGATCAGGGTGAGTATCATACCATAAGGCAGAGAGACTCTGGAGTTGCATATAACTTTCTCATCTGCCTCAGTATCATAGCCGGGAGATTCAGGGGAATGCCCTGAATAATGTGCTCCATAACAACCAGATCTCGCTCAGAAATGAGATCAAATCTCCCGCTCTTCGGAAATAAAATCCGACCAATGAAGTTGTGCAACAATCTCATTTCAGCTGAAAGAGAGCTTGCTATTACATTTTCAGAGTAATCGAAGTCTTTATTCTCAAGAATCAACTGCAAGGCTCTGAATTTGTTTTCGGGCTTTTCTGGAGTTGCTCCTTCGCAGGAGAGATGAAGCAACTCACTCAAACTCTCTTCGGAGACTCTAACCCTTACTCCGCGAACTTCAGATATAAGCCCTCCCATTCCAGTTTTGAGGAAGGCATAGAATCACGGACTAATCTTGGGTAGATCACCACATCTAGGGAGCAAAGATACTCCCATCCTTGCCTTCGGATCCATTCCCCCAAACGGAACCCTTCTTGATCCAAAAACTCGGAATGGATCCTTCTCCCCGTGGTAACCGGTCTCCCGCAAATTTTGCAAGTTGAACTGAAGGGGAGGGGAGGAGGGAGTCTCTACACGTGTCTCACCTTGTGGAGACACTGTTGACGGCTCTGTAGCAGCCCTATCCGCACGGGTGATCCGTGAAACTCTCTCGGATCGCTTGGCTACGGCTCTCTTGGGTCCCATTTCTTCAAGATCTTGATGTAATCTACTGTTTGGAGACGATTGGAGGAGATTTGAGAGTGGGGAATAGGGTTTTCGGAAGAGGACAAAGTGAAAACAGTGCCCTAGATGGCTCACGGGTCCCCTTTTAACATTGGGGTCCCGTCGTTGGGTCGACCCTAGTTTTTTCTTGGGTCGACTCAACGTTGGGGTCGACCCTATTCTGGGTTGGGTCGACCCAAGTTCAGAAATTTTTCTTTTTCTTCCTTTTTTCCTTTTAAAAATTTTTCTTTCTTTCAATCCTTACAAACTCTTACTGGGACAATGATACATGAGTAAGAAATCTATAGATGACAAGTTTGACTAATGTTTCATGGGTTTTTAGAAATGGGAGGAGTGTATCATGAGACTGCTTGCTCCCTTTTATATCTCCTCATAAAAAGGATCACATATGCCTAATTCCCTCCTAAGCGTGCAAAATCTATCTTCACTCAAAGGTTTCGTGAATATGTCAGCTAATTGTTTCTCAGTACATACATGCTCAATACATATGTTTCCATTTTGCACATGATCTCTAATAAAATGATATCTTATTTCAATGTGTTTGGCTTTAGAGTGCTGAACCGAATTTTTAGTAAGGTTGATGGCACTAGTATTATCACACTTTATAGGAATGTTATTTAGTTTAACTCCATAGTCCTCTAGTATTTGCTTAGCCATAGTACTTGAGCACAACAACTGCCGGCAACTATATATTCAGCTTCGGCCGTCGACAGTGCTACTGAATTCTGCTTTTTGCTAAACCATGATACTAAGTTATTTCCTAAAAATTGACATGTTCACTAGTGCTCTTCTTATCTAATTTGCATCCAGCAAAATCAGCATCTGAGTACCATAATCCTATGTTTGTAGTTTCTCTTAAATATCTAAGGATTCTTTTAACAGCACTTAAATGTGACTCCTTAGGATCTGATTGGTATTTAGCACATATTCCTACACTAAACACGATGTTCTACTAGCAGTAAGGTAGAGCAAGGATCCAATTAATCCTCTATAAAGCTTAATATCAATACTCTTTCCTTTCTCATCTTTGTCTAGCTTACTAGTAGGATTCATTGGAGTGCCTACTCCCTTGTGATTTTCATTTCCAAACTTCTTTAGTATTTCCTTTGTATACTTAGTTTGATGAATGAAGATACCTTCTTTAGTTTGTTTGATTTGTAATCCGAGAAAGAAACTTAGTTCTTCCATCAACTCATCTCGAATTCTCCGTGCATTAAATTAGCAAACTCTTTGCAAAGATTATCATTTGTGGCACCAAGATTATGTCATCTACATATATTTGTACCACTAGCAGATTTTCGTCTTTTCTTTTGAGAAAAAGTGTTTTATCTACATTTCCTCTACTGAAGTCATTATTTAGTAGAAATTTGCTTAATCTATCATACCAAGCCCTAGGTGCTTGCTTCAATCCATATAATGCCTTATGTAGTCTAAACACATGATTTGGCAATTCATGATTCTCAAAACCAGTAAGTTGCTCTACATATACTTCTTCCTCTATAAACTGTTTAAGAATGCACTTTTTACATCCATTTGATACAATTTGAAATCCATGAAACATGCAAAAGCTAGAAGTAATCTAATAGCCTCTAATCTAGCTACGGGAGCAAATGTTTCATCAAAATCTATTCTTTCTTCTTGATTGTATCCCTTAGCTACAAGTCTAGCTTTATTTCTTATAACTACCCCATTTTCATCTAATTTATTTCTAAAGATCTATTTTGTTCCAATTACAAAGTTATGCTTTGGTCTCTCAGTTAATGTCCATACATTACTTCTTTTGAATTGATTTAATTCTTCTTGCATAGCATTTATCCAATTGGTATCTTTTTCAGCTTCTTCATAAGTCTTAGGTTATAACTGTGAAACAAAAGCAAGATAATCATTTAAATTTCTAAGAGAGGATCGAGTTCTTACCCCTTGAGATGGATCACCAATGATTAAGTCTTTAGGGTGTCCATATGCATACCTCCATTCCTTTGGCAAGTTCGAGATTGTGGTGGCACGCTATCATTTTCCTTATTTTGAATTGGCATGTCATCAAGATTTAATTTTTCAAAGTTATAATTCCTGCATCATCATCAAGAATATTTTCTTTCCTAGCAGACTCACTATCATACTCATCAAATATGATATTAACTGACTCTTCGACTACAAGAGTTCTTTTATTGAACACTCTGTATGCCCTGCTAGATGTGGAGTATCCTAAAAAGATACCTTCATCTGCTTGGCATCAAATTTACTTAGATCCTCCTTGCCATTGTTTAAAATGAAACATCTACATCCAAATACTCTAAGATATTTAGCGGTTGGTTTCTTATTCTTCCAAAGTTCATAAGGAGTTTTCTTGGTTATAGGTCGTATTAAAACCCGATTTAGAATATGGCAAGCAGTGCTTATAGCTTCAGCCCCAAAAGTACTTTGGAAGATTTGACTCGCACAACATCGTGCATGCCATTTCTGCCAAGGTCCTATTTTTCCTTTCAACAACCCCATTTTGTTGAGGCGTTCTAGGTGCTGAAATTGATGTGAGATACCGTTTTCATTACAAAATTCTTCAAAGTGTTGATTTTCAAATTCAGTTCTATGATCACTTCGAATTGCTATTAAGGTGAGCTTCTTTTCATTTATGATATAATTATAATGTTTCAAGAATGCTGAAAATGCTTCATTCTTATGTGCAAAAATGAAATCCATGTATATCTTGAAAAATCATCTACTATAACTAGTCCATACTTCTTCCCTCCTAGATTTGCAGTTCTAGTGGGTCCAAATAGATTTCATATGTATGAGTTCAAAGGCCTAGTTGTTGATACTATATTCTTGATTTGAAGGATGATTTTGTTTGTTTTCCTAATGAGCATGGTCCACAATTTTGTCCTTTTCAAAGATCAATTTTGGCACATCTTTTATTAATTTCTTCTTGACTAGTTTTGATATTAATTCCATACTAGCATGTCCTAGTCTACGATGCCAAAGCCAACTTGTTTCATTTTTCTTTTCTTTATTAGTAATTAAACATAATTCATTTTTCTTGCCTAATTCATGAAGATCTACCATGTAAATATTTCTTTGCCTTTGTCCTATAAGTACAATGCTATTATCTTTAGGATTTGTGATTATGCATACTGATGCTTCAAATGTGACTTTAAATCCTTTATCACAAAATTGGCTTATGCTAAGTAGGTTATGTTTCAAACCATTAACTAATAAGACATTTTCTATGAAGGTAGATGGAGTAATGAAAATTTTACCTTTTCCATGATATACCATTTTCCATTGTCTCCATAGGTTACTACTCCACCCTTCTTAGATTCCAAGATGACAAATTGGTCTACGTCACCGGTCATGTGTCTTGAACAGCCGCTATCTAGATTCCATCATTTATCCACTTTATTAGCTGCAAGACACCCCTGCAATCAAGATCAAAAATGAGCTTTAGGTACCCAAACTATGTTGGGTCCTTTAGGGTTAGTACTTGATGTTCCTTTTGGAACCCAACTTTCTTGAATTTAAGCTTATAATTATTACTCAATTTGTTTTGGCTAGACTTTCTATAGTTACATTCATAAGCTTTATGTCCTAATTTATTGCAACAATGACAAGTAATATTTTTATTTTTAGCTTTTACAAATATGTTCTTTAAATATTTTTGTTTCCTATTTGTTTTATATCCTAATCCAGCCTTATCATATACAGCTTTTTGACTATCAAGAATCATATTTAATTTGGTTGAGCTAAGTGTAAACTTGTCTACTAAGGATTTATATTTTTCAGAATCTTCTTTTAACTTGACATTTTCAGCAATTAGATTCTTGGTTTCATTTGTGAGTCTCCTACTTAATGTTTCATAGTTATGAGATAATTTCAGCTTATCTTTGATAAGAGATTGATTTTCTTCTTCTAGAACTTTATTTTTATTGATTAGTTTTTTGTGTTCTTCCATGAGTTCTAAAAATGCATCATGTAATTCATCAACAGTAAAATCACATTCAAGTTCAGAATCTACCTCATCGTCATTGGCCATATGACATATTTGGGCCGTCTCTTGATGATCTTCCTCTTCCGAACTTGACTCCTCACTATCACTCCATTCAGCCATGAAGTTTTTCTTTTTAAGTTTTCTTGCCATCCACTTTAATTTTGGGCAATCTATCTTATAATGCACGGACTTTTTACACTCATAACAAATAGGTGTTTTCTTTTTCTTTTCTTTGTCCTTACCCTTTTCTTTGCTTGAGCTACCTTTGAAGAAGGGTTTCTTTTTTATGAAATCTCTTCTTACCTCTCATAAATTTTCTAAATTTTTTCCAAGCATAGCCATTCCTTCTTCATCAAATTCATCATCATCATCATCAGATTCTTCCGACTCAGTTTCTTGTTTTGGAGTGGCAGACTTTAGGGCAATGGTCTTTCTTCTCTTGACCTCATCTTCTGAATTTTGCCTCATGGTCAACTCATGGGTCATGAGTGATCCTAGAAGTTCCTCCAATTGCAGTGTATTGAGGTCCTTTGTTTCCTGAATTGCTGTTATCTTGGCCTCCCAAACTCTTGGTAGAGACTTGAGAATTTTTTCGCACCACTTCAGAGTTAGTATAAGACTTTCCTAAACTCTTTAGCCCATTTATGATTTCAGTAAAACGAGTGAACATATCAGTTATGGACTCAGTGGATTCCATTTTAAACAATTCATACTTATGTACTAATATGTTTATTTTTGACTCCTTAACTTGATTAGTTCCTTCATGTGTGACCTCAAGTTTATCCCAAATTTTTTTTGCAGAGATGCATGTAGATATTCTATTGAATTCACTTACATCTAGTGAACAATAAAGTACATTAATCGCTTTAGCATTTAATTGTGCTAATCTTCTATCACTTTCATTCCAATCCATTTCTGGTTTGGGTATGATAGCGCCCTCTATACTAATTGTGGGTGTGTGAGGTCCTCTAGTTATAATATACCACAATTCATAGTCTAGAGCTTGAGTGAATATCCTCATCCTAGCTTTCCAGTATGTGTAATTTGTGCTATTAAATAGAAGAGGTCTATTTGTGGATTGTCCCTCACTCATAGAACATCCCACTTGGGTTGTCATGATCTTTGACTCTTGATTGTGAGATCAACAATACTATAGGAGCACCTTGCTCTGATACCACTTGTTGCCCAAGGTGACAAACCAAGGGGGGGGGGTGAATTGGTTTTCTCTTAATTTTTACTATCTTACTTATGTCAATTGATGAGTTAGTGAATATAACAAAGCACAATACAAACATACAAGAAGTATAGTGGTTCGGTGCTCTCCTAAGCACCTACGTCCACTCCCCAAGCGACCCCTTGGGAATTCACTATAATCCCGCGGATTACAGTTGGATTGTTTTCCGAGCTCACAATCCAAAAATCTTTACACTTTGGTTTTTCGGGATCACCAAAACCTATGTTGGTTTTACGGGCTCACCAACGAACATATGTTGGTTTTCCGGGCTCACCAACGAACCTTTACAATTGGTTTTACGGGTTCACCAATAAACCTACACCGTTGGTTTTGCGGGCTCACCAACAAACCTTTACAAGGTGATTAATAAAAGAAGTAAGAAAGTTTAAGCTCCTAGATGAGCAAATATAACAATTATAATCTACAAAGAAGAGTTTAGAGAATAGTTATCGCTTGATGAGACTTCTCTCTTCTTTATCAAGAATGCTTCACTCTTCAAGGGTGGATGGAGCTCTTAATGTCTCTTGAAATCTGCTCAACCACTTTCTTTTGACTCTTGAATGAAGCACTTGGATGAAGAAGATTAGGACACTTGTCTTTCTTGTGTAATCTTTGATATTTTGCAAAAGGATGTTTTCCTCTGATGAATAGTGCCACTTTAAATAGTTTCCTTCATCTATTGGACAAGCCCCAATGGTTAGAATTCAAAAACTAGCCGTTACTCACTGTTGGAAGGTCAAAAAGTACTTCTGCAGAACTAGCCGTTATGCTTCTGCCCGTGCTTGGGTCGACTCAACTTTTACTGGGGTCGACCCAACTTTCACTTGGGTCGACTCAACCTTTACTTGGGTCGACCCTCTCAGAATCACAGAACCTTGCATTTCAGCATTCCTTCACTTGGGTCGACTCAACATCTTTTTGGGTCGACTCAAGGTTCAGTTGGGTCGACCCAACTTCCACTTGGGTCGACCCTCTCAGGATTTCCAGAGAACCTATTTTTGAATGTCATTGCCTTTGGGTCGACTCAATGTTAGCTTAGGGTTGACGCAAGTTTGGGTCGACTCAAGTTTCATTTGGGTCGACCCTCTCAGGGTTTCCAGAGAATTGTTTTTCTTGAGGCTTGAGAGGCTTTGAGGTTTGGGTCGACTCATTCTTTGCTTGGGTCGACCCCAACTACTGTTCATCCGTGCCATTTTTGCAGAAGTGTGCCAGATGCTTTCTTGATGTGCCGGGGTCAACCCAATCCACCTTGGGGTCGACTCAATCCATACTTTGCTGCAACTTAAGGTTAGATTCATCCATATAAACAATAAAATGCATCTTTATCTTATTATACTAATGTACTGAGAGTAACAGACTTATAAATGATGTATCGAATTAACTTGTAATATACTCTTGATTATTGTATTAATCATCAAAATACACTATCATCCTCAGACACAATAAGATTTTATTCTCTTGATAGTAAAATTACAGAATTACCCTTTAAGGTAATCTTAACTTGAAACTTTGTCATAATTAATTTCTAAGTTTTCTCACTTGCTCTATTATAACCCTTATCTCGAAATTTACTCTTGAGAGTTGTTTTGATCTCGTTTCCATGATGTTTTATGAATGTATCGAGTATGTATCGAGCGTATCGAGAATGTATCATTTCTTTCTTCCTTAAGTGTTTATGTACATACGCATTTAAGTTAATGGCATTAGCACTTCCATATGGCCTCAATGGCTTTGTAAGCATCAAATAATACTAGAATCCTCAATCTCTCCCTTTTTGATGATTACAAAACATTGAGTATAAACAAATTGGTATTCATATGAAAAATTAGATTTAACATTTATAACTTGCTTTTGGTTCAAGAGTTTCAAAATAGTCCAATTTAGAGTATGTATCAATGAACCGAAAGTTTTTCCTATGTTATCCAAATGAATGTCAAAATTTTTTTGGCTTTGCTCCCCCTTACTCTTGTATATCATTAATTTCCAAAAGTTTGTGCCAAAACAAGAGTTTTATGTTATGTATCGAGGCAAGAAAAATCTATATGATTATATGCCAAAATTTAGATTTTCTTTTTGTCAAAATTTAGATTTTCTTTTTGTCACATGTCTCCCCCTTAAGTACATAATATATGACTCTTAGTTTAAGGTTGATGTTCATATTTTCTCCCTTATATAATTTTTCTTATAGAATTTGCTTCTAGTTTCTCTCTTATATTTTCTCTTCCTTTTTGTTATCATCAAAAAGAATAAATAACAATGAAATAGATAGCATTGTAAGGACAATCAAAAAGATCATAACTCAAGAGAAACATTGTATTTCATCTATGCCAAAAGTACAGTATTTTAGAGAAGAAATACAAACTACCACAAAGAGTAAATACATGTCAAAACAAATATAAAATCTAGGAGACACTTTAAGAACATACTTTATGATAATGCTTTAGAGTTAATCAGCTTTAACATAATCAACATATTTCAATCTAAGCTGATTTATATTCAATTTAAAACATAAAGCATTATGAACATATACTCAGATACTTCTCTCCCGTTTTGACAATATCAAGAAGATTGCAAAATAATAAAACATTAAGGATGAAAAGTTTGGCTTTAAAAATGAGACATTTGAGATACGAGCTAGAAGAGATCTCTAAATATAGATTCAAGTGTAGATAGAATCTTTCTCAAGTTATTTCAAGGAGTATCAAGAATGATATTCAAAAAAGCACGAATGAAAATCCAACCCTTTTTTTTTAAAAAAAAAATCTTTAATATCATATGAAATCTTTTTCATTTAAAATTTTTTAAATATATTAAGTAGTAGCAACATGAGAGCAATCTAATTAATTTATAGAGTATAGTATAAGAGCAGATAAATATCAAAACTTAATATACTCG
>NW_024069299.1:0-53774 GCF_009389715.1 Phoenix dactylifera
GACTGTCAAATGTATCATACTTACCTCTATGAGCAATGAATTACAGAGGCAACATGAAAACATGGACACTCAATCCATACTTCTCAATTTAAAAGAGTTGTATGGAGAACAAAACAGGACTGCTAGGTATGAGATATCTAAGCAGTTGTTCCGTGCTATCATGAATAAAGGAACTCCAGTGCAAAACCATGTTCTTATGGTTATAGACTTAATCACCAGATTAAGTCAATTAGGTTTTGCTATGGATAGTGAGCTCAATCAGGATTTGATTCTGCAATCACTGCCTGATTCATTCTCTCAATTTGTTGTGAACTTTCACATGAACAAGTTGAACACCTCCCTGCCGAGCTGTTAAATATGCTCAAAACAGCTGAAGGCCATATTAAGAAGGATAAAGGTCCACTCCTTCTTATAGATAGCACCTCTAAGAGGAATCGGAAAATAAAGGTTCTAAGAAAAGATTGAACCCTAAGAGTAGCATCAAAAAGAAAAAAGGAAAGAAAAACTCCGGATCAAGTACTTGTTTTCATTGCGGCAAAGTTGGCCACTGAAAAAGGAATTGCAAGAGTTTTCTTGCAAGTATGAAGACCAATGCAAGAGTTGCGTCGAAAGGTATGTTTATGTTACATGCCAACTTGTCATTAAGTTCTTCAAATTCAAATTCATGGGTATTGAATACCGGCTGTGGTTTTCACATTTGCAAATCTTTGCATTGACTACAGAAATTAAAATTTTGAAAAAAGGTGACTTCGAGCTGTATGGCGCTGGAGGAGAGTCCATCCAGGCTAAAGCTGTTGGAACCTACAACTTGGAGTTGCAGTCAGGAGAGCTCCTACAATTAGAAGATTGTTATTATATGCCCAAAATTATTAGAAATGTAATTTCCATTCCTTTGTTGTTAAAGAAAGGCTTTGAAATTAATGGAAAGAGCAATGGTTGCTCTATTTATTTTTCTAATAAGCATCTTTGCAATGGCATTATGGAAAATGGTCTTCTTGTTTTATTACTTAATGACAATGTCTTTCATACTAATAAAAGCAATAAAAGAAAAAGAGAGGAAGTGAATAATATCCTCCTTTGGCATTGCGACTTGGTCACATAAGTGAATCAAGAATCAACAAGTTATACAAAGAATGATCCTTATGATTATGAATCATTAGGAACTTGTGAATCTTGTTTATGGAAAAAATAACCAAGTCTCCATTCACTGGACATGGAGAAAGGGCGAGTTATTAGGACTTATACATACAGATGTATGTGGTCCTATGACACTCCAGCTAGAGGTGGATACTCTTACTTCATCACATTCCTGACGATTTATCAAAGTTCGGATTTGTGTTATGAACATAATTGAAGCCTGATAAGCTTAAAGAGTAAAGTATGTTGAAAAACAACCGGAAAGTGTATTAAAATCCTTATCTGATCGAAGGTGCCTTTCAGGAGTAATCTTAAAGAGGCATTCTCTTGAATGGATGATACGCGTTGATGGAAACACCATTAATATGGTAAGAGTGTATCTTATGAAACATAAATTTGAAGCCTTTGATAAGCTTAAAGAGTATCAAAGTATGGTTGAAAAACAAACCGGAAAGTGTATTAAAATCCTTCGATCTGATCGAGGAGGTGAATACCTTTCTAGTGAGTTTTTAAATCATCTTAAAGAAAAGGGCATTCTCTCTGAATGGACACCTCCGTATACGCCACAATTAAATGGTGTAGCTGAATGAGGAATCGTACTCTATTAGATATGGTAAGATCCATGATGTGCTTTACAGATCTTCCTATTTTCCTTCTGGAGTTTTGCCTTAGAAACTGCCACATATGTGCTAAACAGGATACCTTCAAAATCTATATCTAGTACTCCATATGAGATATGGAGAGGTAGGAAGCCCAATCTTAATATTTTAAAATATGGGGCTACCAAGCATATGTCAAAAGAAATTTTGGACATAAGCTAAGTGCTAGATCAGATAAATATACATTTGTAGGTTATTCCAAAGAAAGTATTGGATATCTCTTCTATCACCCTACTGAACAAAAGGTATTTGTTAGAAAGCATGCCACTTTCTTAGAAAAAGAGTTTATCTTAGAAAAGGGCAATGAAAGAAGAATTGAACTTAATGAAGTTCAAGACCTACAAATAGAAACACAAAAATTCTTCAACCAGATGTACCCATAAATGAGGTACAACCACAACATACATCTCCTCTTCGAAGGTCAGATAGAGTGCGAAGAGCACCTGAAAGATATGGGTTCATCATTGAGAATGATGAAGCCCACATTGTTCAAAATAATGATCCTCTGACCTATTCGGAAGCTGTCATGAGTAGTGACTCTGACAAATGGCTAGAAGCCATGAAATCCGAAATAGAATCTATGTATACCAACCAAGTATGGACTTTGGTTGATGCACCAGAGGGTGTAAACCCTATAGGTTGCAAATGGGTCTATAAGAAAAAGATTGGAGCAGATTGTTAGATATATGCCCTAGAAGCCAATAAGGCTGACACATTATTAATTCTGGGACATAATTTTGTACTTGATCCTAATTTGTTCTAGGATCTTTTAGAACAAATGTACCTCCCACTATTTTCTCGAATTCCTCACACTCCCCTGGTAGAAAAACGGAAAACCTATACGACTAGAATTTCTAGTAGGTACTGCGGTTCCACCGATTTACATGCCACCTCACCTAACAGCTATTGGTGACACATAAATGGATGAGTGTACAACTCTTGTACAATGCTTCTCAAGCATGTTGCAGTGCTACTTGGTCTCTAAGTCATGAAGACCTCACCTAACAGTTATTAGTCCCATTCCTTAGTTAAGTCAGACCCACCATATAACCGTAGAAATAAAGTCGTCATTGGGTCCTTACCTAACAGTTATTGGTGCCCAACCCCACCTTTACCCCTACAACATCTCATGTCTATAGAGAGGTCCAGCCCTCCGATGCAATTTGCCCACTGTGTCCAGCCGAGACAAGTCAACATCATAAAGACCTTAGCAGCTCTACTACGGTGGAAGACCTATGGACTTAATATTGGTTAATCATGTCTTAGTGTTTGCAACTTGAGCTCTTCATAAGAGGTAATCGAACAATTGGCCAGGTAAGCAGGTGGGAGGCTCCCCTTACTCAGAGAGTAAGGTCCTAATTAAGTAACCACCTTTCATATTTTCCTAGACACCAATTATATCAATTAATCTAATATGACTCGCTCATGTTGGTTCACTCTCGACTTGATTGAGGAGGTTTTAGTTTAGGACTCATTTGGATTGGTCTATTAGTTGCATCATATGTAAATCTATCTACCCCGCATACATTTCGCATCACATGCAAACGGCACATCGCAGGCAGTTAAAATCGTAGCAACAAATAAAAGCTGAATTTTAAATAGGTGATGATCATGGATTCTAATTAGGTCATATTACAAGCACATGCACGTCAGTCGATCAGCTGGTCTTCAACTCTTGAATAGGTCCTAAGCCTCCTTGATTCGATCCTTGATCAACTCTTGATCCAATCACCATCAACCGCTCAGATCGCTGTTCATCTCATGTACTATCTTTGACTGATCATTGACGTACATTACATCACAGAAATACAACCAGATATAGAAATAAATTACATCCCTTTTAGGGGGCACGCAGGCCCCTCAAAACATCAAATAAGATGCATGCAAGCATCTGAAAATATTACATGACATTACAGATCACATCGCAGGTCTTTACATTTGATACCAAAAGGGTTTGAATCCTATGATCATCACCACATGCATCTTATGCATGATTTTATCTAATCTGATTTTAATTTTATTATGCAACCATCTGAGATCCAGATCATGCAATACCTTAATTTTAAACATCATAATCACATCATAATTTTAAAACTAACATCGCATGATCAATCTAACAAAATCAGCATGCTGAAAATTTCAGCATCACGAAATTTCAGCACGCAGAATTTTTTAGCATGCATAATAATTAAAAAATCAGAACTAATTCATAATCAATTAACTATTATCTTAATTGGATCCCCAAAATCTTGGCTCTGATATCACTGTTAGAACTCGCCCATACCGCAGAAAATTTTCAAAAAAATTCAGATGCAGCGGAAGAGGCATGCGCGGGATCAATCGTTCATCGCATGAACGTTGTTCAAAAACCGTTCGTAGTAAGATAAGGATTAAAAACTTTTTAAAACATTAGGAAGATCAGATCTTCACCTTTGTGCGGGTAGATGATCACCGCAAACTGATGATCGTGGTTTTGGAAGAAGGTTCGCTTGAAGCCGTTCAAGTGTCCGGCCTCTACGGGTATCCACACGAAGCAATAGGTCGATCCAAACGCTTCAATCTCCCCGGGGTGCTAGCTCCCTTGCAGAGAATGGTTTTGATGGCTGATCTCCTCCCTTTCTTTCAACTTTTGAATGTGCTTGGGAGGAGGAAGATGAAGGAGGACTCAAGGAAGAAGATCACCAAGCCTTGCAGCCTCTTTCCCTTGCATGCGTTGGAATGAGGAAGGGAGGAAGAGGATGCCGCCAACACCTTTTCTTTGCTTTTCCTTCCTTACGGCTGAAACAAGAGGAGGAGAAGGGAGGCCACGAGTTGGAGAGGAAGAGGGCTTCACCTGAATGCCCTAGATGCCGCCCAAGTCCCCTTTTATAGATATCTAGGGCTCCTACAAATTAGGAGCCCTTGACCCTTTTCAAGAGGGGCGCCGACCCCTCTTGTGTTGCCGCACCAATAAAGAAAAGGAGGAGGGGCGTGATCCCCTCCTTCTTGTGTTGCCTTAAGGCCCCTATTTGGTTTAGTCCTAATCCAATTAGGGTTTAACCAAATTATGAATCAATTGGGTTCAATCTATACTAGTCCTAATCCAATTAGAACTTGAATGAACCATGACTCAATTGAACTCTTCAATCCTAACCCAATTAGGAGTCATGCTGATTCATTAGATTAATAATTAATTAGGACTTAAGAAACCCTAATCGAATTAGGACTGATTTAATTTTAGTCCTAATCCAATTAGGACTCTAATTTGAATCCGAAGTCCTAATCCGATTAGGACTCTGGAAATCCTACTCCAAGTAGGAATCCAAATTTAATTCAAAACTCCTAATCTAATTAGGATTGTAGGAATCCTACTCCAAGTAGAAATCCCAGTCCTACTCCAAATAAGATTTTCAGTCCTAATCCAATTAGGACTCTAGAAATCCTACTTGAAGTAGGATTTGTGTTTAAGTCCAATTAATTAATTCCATTGTTCCTTCTTCAACTGATTATCAATCGAATTGATTACTTGTGATTCCTAATCATGATTCAACCATCGGATCGGTCAATGCCTCTAGTGTGTATGACCCCATAGGTTCTATTCTGACTGGTAGTGAGATATATTATGATCTCTATCATAATATCATTGAAAACTCCTTTCAATGGGTCGGAACGGTTCCAACTCTAGTCATTAGGGTTCTAACTAGAATCTTTACCCTCTGAGGATTATAAAGTCAGCTTCTAGACATTTAACTCATATCCTATAGAACAACCGTTTGACCAAACCTAATTATAAAGACTGGCTCAGCAAATTTCAAAATAGTTTTGAATTGTGAGAAATTAGGGTATGTGCTAGACCATGGAATCCCCGTGTTACCAATCTGTCCGATCACTGATCAGCGTAAGACGCATGCTAAGTGGATGAACAATGACAATAAAGTTAGGTGCTGCATAAGGTGCTGCACAATGGCATCCATGTCCAATGAATTACAATGCCAGCATGAGAACATGAGACTGCCAGGGACATATTAAATCACCTACAAGAGTTGTATGGTGATCAGAGTCGCGCAGCATATTTTGAAGTGTCCAAGAGGCTCTTCAAGGCAAAGATGCGTAAGGGACAGTCTGTCCATGATCACTGTTTGACTATGATCAAAGACCTAGAGGAGCTTGAGAAGCTCGGTATGACCATGCATAAGGAATTGCAAATAGATCTGATCCTGCAATCCCTTCTAGATTCATATGAACAGTTTATAGTAGACTACCATATGAACAAGATTGTATGCACCAAAAATAGAATTGTTAAATAAATTGGTAACTACCTTAGGAACCTTGAAGAGTTCAAGGGGCATCATTCTCGCTATCGAGTTGGTTTCTACTTCCAAGAGAGAGTCTATCTGGAAGAAAAAGAAGCCTGCAAAGAAGCAGAAAAAGGACAAGAAGCCAAGTAAGGAAGTTCCAAGAAAAAGATCAATTGTAAGGAAAAGTGTTTCCATTGCATAATGGACGGCCATTGGAAGAGGAACTGTCCTACATTCATAGAAAGCATAAAGAACATGAAGGGTGACAGACCTTCAGAAGGTATGTCAAAAATGCTCAGGATACTTAGGGTACTGTTACCTATTGCTAGCAGAAATTTGATTTCTGTATCTTGTTTAGCACAGAAAGATTTTTATAAGACTACTGTTCTATTTATTTGAGAAATAAATCGGTTCAACGTGGTTTTACGATTGACAGTCTCTATCACATACATATGGATGTATCTGTGAATGTATTTGAACAAACAGTAAATACCATAGGATCTAATAGATCCAGAAATAAGATAAATCTAAAGTATTTGTGGCACCTCAGACTTGGCCACATAGGAGAAGATAGAATAAACAAATCGGAGAAACATGAGCTTTTGGGCTCATTGACTTTCGAGTCATATTCGATTTGTGAATTCTGCCTTCAAGGAAAGATGGCCAAATTATCCTTTGTAGGACACAGGAAGGTCTACTAAAATACTTACCCTAGTACACACTGATGTGTGTGGCCCATTCGATGTGCAGGCTAGGGGTTGTAATTTTTACTTTATTAACCGATGATTACTCACGGTATGGATATGTGTATGATACACAAATCTGCAACTTTTGAAAGCTTCAAAGAGTTAAGATATGAAGTAGAAAAATAAACAGAAAAACTCATTAAGGTTCTTCGATTAAATCGAGGAGGTGAATACCTTAGTGGAGAGTTTCGTGATTATCTCAAGGAGAATGGTATAGTTTCATAATGAACTCCTCCTAGTACACCTCAGATCAACGGAGTGTCAGAGAGGAGGAATCGGACTCTATTGGATATGGTCCGGTCCATGATGAACTTCACTGATTTACCCTTGTTTCTTTAGATAGATGCCCTATTTTCATCTATTTACATATTGAATAGTGTTTCCTCTAAGTCTGTTCCTACCACGCCGTAGGAGATATAGCATGGTAAGAATCCCGAGTCTTGGTCATCTCAAGATTTGGGGATGTCCTAGCCCACGTCAAGCGACAACAGGCGGACAAGTTAGAGGATAGGATAATTAATGCTTGTTTTATTAGATATCCTAAAAGAGTTATTAGGATACGATTTTTACGTCCCAAAGGATCACAAAGTGTTTGTGAGTCGACATGCTATCTTCATGAAAATAGTTTATCCTTGATAGAGGCAATGGGAGGAAAAATAAGCTCTAAGAGAAAGTCACTGAAAAGCAACGAGCCATTGTGCTTATGGAACCTATTCATATTAAGCCAGTACACGTAGTACCTCCTCCACCTCGTAAATCTAGTAGGATCTTCCGTCCGCCTGAAAGGTACTTAGGTATGCTTACAGAGGATGTAGAGGAAGTGTTCCTCATGGGAGATAGAGATCAAGGTAAGGATCCCAATACCTACAACGAGGCGATGTTAGACATCGATTTCGAGAGATGGCTGGAAGCAATGAAGTCAGAGTTGGACTCCATGCATTCCAACCAAGTCTGAACCTTAGTAGATTCACCAAAAGGTATAGTACCTATTGGGTGTAAATGGATCTACAAGAGAAAATTAAGTTTGGATGGCTAGGTAGAGACCTATAAGGCAAGGCTAATGGCAAAAGGTTATAGTCAGTGCGAAGGCACTGAATATCAGGATACTTTTTCACCTGTAGCCATGCTGAAGTCCATTCGAATATTGCTTGATATTGCAGCATAATATGATTATAAGATATTGTGATGGTGATCACAAGGTCTGCAAACTGCAAATGTCCTTCCATGGACTAAAGCAAGCATCTCGGAGTTGGAATACTCGTTTCAACGATGTAATCAAATCGTTTGATTTCATCAAGAATGAAGAGAAACCATGTGTTTATAAGAAGGGTTAGTGGGAGGGCTATTGTATTCCTCGTGTTGTACATGGATGATATTCTTCCAATTGGAAATGGTGTTCCCAAGCTAACTTAGGTCAAGGTATGGTTGTCTAAGGATTTCTCCATAAAAGACTTTGGAAAATCATCCTATATTTTGGGAATTAAGGTCTATAGAGATAGATCTAAAAGGATGCTTGTCCTGTCACAGAATATTACATAGAGGGAGTGCTGAAGAGGTTCGGCATGGAAACCTCTAAAAGGGGATTATTATTCCTTAGGCATGGGATAAATCTCTCCAAGAAGATATGCCCCAACACATCTGAAGAGATTCAGCGAATGAGCAAGATCTCTTATGCTTCGGCTATAGGGAGCCTCATGTATACCATGCTATGTACGTGATATGATATAGTATATGCTGTGAGTGTCACGAGCATATATCAGTCAAATCCAGGCAAGAAGCACTTGATAGATATGAAGAATAGTCTTAAGTACTTGAGAAGAACTAAAGGACATGTTCTTGGTCTTTGGAAGAATATCAGAGTTGAAGGTAGAAGGATGCACACATATTGATGATAGAAAGTCTACATCAGAATATGTGCAATGATGGTTCAGTAAGTTGGAAGAGTTCTAAACAACCGATCATTGTAGATTCTACCTTAGAAGCTGAATGTTAAGCCGTATCTAAGGGTGCAGAGAAAACCTTCTAGTTTAAGAAGTTCATTGCTGAGTTAGGTGTAATGTCATCAAATGCCATAACACTCAACTGCGATAATAAAGGCACCATAGCACTAGCTAAAGAGTCAAGGTCTCACCAGAAACCAAAACACATAGAGCGGCGGTTTAACCTAATAAGCGATTACCTCGAAAAGAAATAAGTAAAGGATCAGAGAGTAGACTCCACAGGAAATATGGTGGACCCATTGACTAAGCAGCTAAGCCGACAGAAAACTAAAGCGCATCTTGAAAAGATGGGGCTTTAGATTTATGGCTGATTGGCTTTAGTGCAAGTGGGAGATTGCTAGAAGTATGCCCTAGAAGCCAATTTGGCTGATGTATTATTTTATTCTGGGACATAAATTTGTACTTGACCTTATTATGAATTTATTAAGTTGGGCATTCTTCTCATTCATGTTCTTATGTGTCTATGAATCGTCCAAGGAATTAATAAGATGATGACGCATATTCTCAAGAGTTGAAAATTTGAGCCATGTGTCATTAGTGATTAATTTCTAAATGCTCCTGATCAATGGATCATCACGAGGACGGTGATCGATCCGATGAGATCAATGCACATATCGTTTTCCTTATGGATGGACGAGACTCGAGTCTACAGTGTAGGGACACTGAAGTGATAGTGCAGGTGCTTGTTAGAGAACAAGGGTACTGAGCGTGACCAAGATAAGAAGTCACTTGGATGTCTATTCACTCGTCAGTGACTTGCTTGATGTTGCAGTAGTGTGACTGGTCCTTTAACCTGCGGTGCTTCGGCTACTCACAGTGAGGTTATTGTAGTTTGACTGCACATATACATGGTCTCTAGACATATGGGTCCATGCAGTGTAGATTGGCTGCAGTAGGTTCACTGTAGGAGTAGGGTATGCACCTATATGGAATCTATCAACCTTGGTAGATAAGGAGAGATCCTATGTGATTTATAAGACTGAGTTCGTAAGACCTTGGCCGGGGCAGTAAAAATAGTGGAGAAAGAGTTTTTCACTCTCAAACTTAAGTCGAATAAATTTTGACATATGACAGACGATGGGGTTTGACGAGTTGTCCATGACCTCCGTCCTGTAGGGATCCACGATATTAGGACTGTATCATACGATAACTGCACCTAGAGATTCATTATTCTATTCTACTGGGTTGCCACTACATACTGCTAGGTGTCACTTGTGGATGTCGGAACTCACGGGCATTTACTTGATGATCGGTAAACCCTGATGAGTAGAACTGAAAGTGTTTTCAGTCCACTGAAAGGTGTTTCAGTGATATTGAGATGGAGATCTCAATATGTCTCATTACCAGTTAGATTAGAACCTACGAGGTCACACACATTAGGGGTTCTGATTATTAGGATTGTCGAATTGTGATTTGGAATCACAATGTCAATGAGATTGATGTTTGAAATAACCCACTAAGAGTTAGTGAGTTAAATGGAAAAATTAAATAATTATAATTAGATTATAATTAAGTCGTTTATTGCTTATTAATTGAGTCAAATGATGTTGGGTCTGATCCAAAGAAATTTGACTCAAATCCTAGTCAAGAGTTGGCTAGATCGAGTCCCTGAAAACCCTGCCTAATTTAGCCTTTTTTTCTTGTATAGAGCCTCCCTCTTGATGCCTTATTTTGAGGAGTCAAAATAAGCAAGAGGGGGCAGCCAAGAGGGCAAGGAGGGGCGTGGCCCCCTCTCCTTCTTTGCTGGGAGCCAGCGCCCCTTGATTCTTTCAAGGGGCCCACCAATAAAGGAATGAAGCCAGGAATCCTATAGGATTCCTAGCGCCTAGGCTTTTAAAAACCCCTATTAATGAAGCCCCACCACAAGAGCATCCGTGAGACTTCTTCTCCCAGGCGTGGGGCAGCAAGGAAATTTTTTTTTGGTATTTTAAATCAGCAAGGAAAGGAAGAGAGAAAAGAATCAAGTTTCTTCTTCCTTTGAAGGCTGCACTAGGTGGGATCCTTGTGATTTCTTCTTCCTTCTTCTTCAACATCCAAGAGAGACTTTTGTAAGGAGCTAGCACCCCGGTAAAGCTCCATCTCTGATCTTCAGCAACCTCGTGTGGATACTTGTAGAGGCTGGATGTTTGTGCGGGCTACAAAGGAACCAAACCACGATCATCGGTTGCGGTGTTCTTCTACCCGCACAAAGGTAAAGATGAGATCTTCATTTGAACTTTTATATTTCTAATTTGCTGGTAGTTTAATAATTCATAATTAATTATTAGATCTTAGTTTAGTCTCCATCTGAATTCAAAAGGGTTCTGAATCGTTCTGATTCAGAAAATTTTTGAAATCCACCCGATCTTGTTCCGGCGTATGCGATGCACCGGGCCCGGCATGCGGATTCCGCTGCGATCGTTGCGCCGTTGCAGGGCAATCCAACACAGATGGCCAAGTAGAAACCTACAAGGCTAGATTGGTGGCCAAAGATTTCAGGTAAAAGCAAGAAATTGACTATGATGAAACTTTTTCACCAGTAGCTATGCTCAAATCTATTCGGACTTTGCTTGCAATAGCTGCATACTATGATTATGAAATCTGGCAGATGGATGTCAAAACCGTCTTCCTTAATGGTCATCTTGAGGAAGAGGTTTACATGACACAGCCAGAAGGATTTATCTCAAGTAAGAGAGCAAATCAAGTATGCAAGCTTAAGAGAACCATTTATGGATTAAAGCAAGCATTGAGGAGTTGGAACATCCGTTTTGATACAACAGTCAAAGAGTTTGGTTTTATCAAAAATATGGATGAACCATGTGTGTACAAGAAGACTAGTGGGAGTGTCATTGTCTTCTTAATATTGTATGTAGATGACATACTGATCATTGGAAATGATATTCCAATGTTATAATCGGTCAAGACTTGGATATCAAAAAGCTTTTCCATGAAAAACTTGGGAGAAGCATCCTATATACTTGGTATAAAGATCTATAGGGATAGATCTAAAAGGATGCTAGGCTTGTTCCAGTCTAGGTACATAGATCATGTGCTGAAAAGATTCAGCATGGAAGGAAGTAAAAGAGGTTACTTGCCTATGAGTCATGGCATACGTCTCTCTAAGAAGATGTCTTCTAAGACATCTGAAGAGAGAAATAGAATGAATTCTATTCCCTATGCTTCGGCAGTAGGATCGATTATGTATGCTATGCTATGTACTAGGCCTGATGTTGCTTATGCCTTAGGCATAAACAAGCAGATTCCAGGCTGATCCAGGAGAGGATCATTGGATAGCTGTGAAAAATATTCTTAAGTACTTGAGAAAGACTAAAGATATTTTTCTAGTTTATGGAGGATCTGAGTTGAAACTAGAAGGATTTTCTGATTCTAGTTTTCAGTCAGACCTAGATGATAGCAAGTCCACTTCGGATATGTTTTTACCCTAAATGGTGGTGCAGTGAGCTGGAAGAGTTCCAAACAGCAAACTGTAGCTGATTCAACTACTGAGGCGGAATACATTGCTGTAAGTGAAGCCGCTAAGGAAGCTGTCTGGATGAAGAAGTTTATCTCTGAGTTAGGAGTAGTTCCTGAGATTGCTGGACCAGATCCAGTTTATTGTGATAACACTGGAGCTGTCGCTCAAGCGAAGGAACTAAGGTCTCATCACAAATCCAAGCACATTCTAAGATGCTTCCATCTTGTTCGAGAGATTGTCGAGAGACAAGACATAGTCATTGAACAAGTAGATACAAAGAACAACCGAGCAGATCCGTTCACTAAAGCTCTACCACAACAGCAGTTCGATCGCCACTTTGATTGTATGGGGATGAAATATAAGAGCGATTGGTTTTAGTGCAAGTGGGAGATTAAAAGAGTAGATGTCCTACAAGTCAATCGCAATATATATTGCGAAAGGTTTTTCTTTTGATTTGTCCAAATCATGTACATGACATTTAAATATGAATAAAGGCATTGTGTTTTATCATATGCTGTTGATTATATTTGTGATAAACTCCTTAGATTAGGGCAATGGTTTTGAGGCTATGATGAGATCATACTAGTGAGACCTAAAACCCTAAAATTCCTAATCTTAAATATTTCCAGTCATTGGTACATTGAGTCGGGGATCAATGATTACCGGAAATACCGGCACGTCTTATGTATGCTCGATGTAGAAGGTGATTGATCTCACAATCATTTATGTGGAGACACTAATACAAAGATGTGGGTGCTCATTAGAAGAATGAGTTCACTGAATTGACCTACAAAGAGAAATCTTATGAAGTCTTACTTATATGTCAAAAGATGATTCTCTTAGTGGGAGTTGTGCAACTGATCCTATGACCTGAGATCACCATGGTATTTTATGCACATGAACCCATGTTTTGGTTTACACTCATTCATGACAATAAGTTGGGTACGAGGTCTTCTGGATATGGTGAATTGTGTACGAAGATTATGAGTAGGTCAACAAGAAATTAATCACTTCTAGTAAGAGAAGATAGCATCCTATTTATTCTAATTATATGATAATTCAGGAAGCCTTTGATCAAAGCAGAATGAAAATTAGAAAGAGTTTCTAATGTTTCATTATTTGAATTATTATTAAAAGATTGAGAAAAATATGAATATGAAATTGAGTTTAACATATATTCATACTCATATACATATTTGGGATGCAGTTTGATTAAAGGATTGAATTGCACGGTAACTTGCCACTGAAGGATATTTTTGGTATTTCCACCAAATTTCATATTTTTCGGGTACACATGATACATTGCTAGACGTCAATCTTGTCTTATAGGTTTGATCGAATTAATGAGTTTAATTCGATCACCAATTAGAAAAGATTCTAATTGTTAAGTTTGGATTCGCGTAGTTTGGACTTAAATCGATTAGAAGAGTTCTAATCAAGTTGGGTCAACTCGCACTCACACCTATTGCTGGCTAAGTATGGAACCCAATGGGTCACACACAAGGAAACTTATCAAGGGTCTAATTGGATTAGATCATGTTTGCAAGATAAACATCCTAGCAGGTGTTGCAAACCTTAGCTCCTGATTCGAATTGGATTCGAATCTGATTTGAATTAGATTTGAATCTGATTCTTAATTGATCTAATTTGATTAGATCATGTTCTAATATGGGTTAGCCAAAAGTTGGCACCTAATTGGCTTGTTTTGAGTCTAATTGGATTAGATTTGATAAATCATTTATTTTTGACCGTTAGATCTTCATCTACCGTTGGATGAAGACATAATGGTGAGTTGGTTTGAACCCAATTAGATTGGGTTAAGAAAGGCTTTTAATCATGACCATTTGATCTTCATCAGCAATTGGATGAAGACATAATATGATTATGATGAGGCGCCTTGCATTGGGACCATTGGATCATCTTAGAACCGTTGGATGATGACATAACTCCCCTTACTCATGGCGCCTTGCATTCTAGCCCTTGGATCTTCATCAAGAGATGATGGATGATCAAGATTCATGGCGTGATGGATCAGCATTTGATGTTGACTTGGTCAACATCAGATGGCGTGAAGATGGACTTATGATGGCGTGAAAAAGGAGAGTGCCGCATGAGGTGTTTTGGATAAGGATGCCATAACCACCTCTTCACATGATACGCCTCCCTATTTTGTTGGCGCCTCATCCTAGAGATGGCTCTTCATTTGATCACGCCTCCATCCACTTATCATGCCCCTTCATGTAGGGATGTATGATCGGTTCTTTCAATTTCAAATGTAAACCACGCAATAGCACGTATCCTGTAGAATAGTGATTACGGATGTCGGTCCACAGGGATTGGAGATAAGTTATTTTTTTTAGTAATAAATCAAAAAGAAGAGTTTGCTAACTTGAATTAACTAAATTGAACTATAAGTATGAATTAGAATTTATCAGATTAAATGGATCTAGGGTTTGGAATCCACCACGTAGCATTGCATTAGGGACTGTGTTCTAATTTTTTATCTTTTGGAGAGGCGTGCAAATTGGCTACAAGCCTTTTAAAATAAAAACATAAAGAGTTTTAGGAAGATCCATCTTCGGTATAGCATGAAGTGTCTACCTAAGTATGCTAATCTAGGGTGCAGCACACCTCATCTTCCTAGGCATGGATCATCTTAGACTACTTTAGCAAATATGAATAGTAACTGGCATGCTCAAGGTTTAAACAACATAAAAGAAATTTTCATTGAGAATGAGAATTTAAACAAACTCCAAAAAGATTAAAAGAGTAAGAACTACAATGCCCTAATACATTACTAGGGCTTCATCCAGCCCTAGATTGGACGTTTAGCTGCGCATAGCTTCCGGACGTCCTCCCATCTTCATAATAAAAAAAACTCTTCCCACGTTTGGCATCCCAGCGTCCCTTCAAAACTCCTCTATCCTTCCCGGTCCTCCTCCCCTGTTCGCAGAGTAATCTCCTCTTTTATAGCCCCCCTTCTTCTCACGGTTTCATTCAAAATTTAAATTCAATTTCCGCAGAGCTGATTTGCTCCAGCTGGATGACTGGATCCGGGGGATTTGAAGTTAATTCATATGGGGAAAAGCTGGATCTTGGCTTTGCGGAGGGGAGGAATCCGGAAGCTGAAGTGTTGATCGCGGAGAAGAGTTGGAAGCGAAGGCTGGATCCTTGCGGGCAGTGGGCGTGATCCGATGCTTCTTCAACGCGGAAGATGATCTGGATTTGGTGGAAGGTGAATAACGATCGATCACGCTGAGATGCACAGAGGATGCGGATGAGAAGAAGGCTGCGGACGTGCTGGGATGCGATCTGATCTTGAAACAGGTGATTTTTTTGGACATGATCGGCTGGGAGGAAATCTTGGAAGATGGTGCTTGACTCGCGGACGCTGGGAAGATTGCATCACGGGAGGAAATCAAATCTGGAGCAAGAAATAAGAGCTGAATGATCTTTGCAATAGTTCGGATGTTGAAGACTGATCCGTTGGTGGTTGAAGGTCATTGCGGAGGGGAGGAATCCGAGTTTGATGATCTGAGAAATCCCCTGCTTCGGGTGCTGGATTGGAGCCAGCTGGGAGGGAGATGAACTGGGAGATGAACGAGATGTGAGCTGGGATGATCTCTGCTGATTTGGGAAGATTGCAATGCGGGAGGGACGCGGAGAAGGCTCGGATGCGATTGAATGCGAACGGGAGGAAGAAGAAGGAATGGATACAGCTGAGCTGGGAGATGGGCTCTGTTTTGGAGTTGGGGGAAAACATGTGGTTTTTAAGTCGTGAGCTGGGATTTATTCGAGGAAGGAGATGAAGATGTTGAGATTCAGAATCGGCTAGGAGGAGTTCTTTGAACGCGGAAGCGGGGGAGGATGCGGAGGATCATGCGGCTTGTTCTGAAACAGGGGAAGAGAAAAAAAAATAAAATAATGTGGAAGATGAATACGGGAATGAGGGAGGATATGTGAATTTTTTTATTATTTATATTTCTTCTTCTCTTTTTTTTTTTAGAAAAGTGGTTGGCGTCCACTCGGATAGGTTGGAAGGGCTTTGTTCTGAATCTAAAATAAAGGAAGTTTGGATACATGGAGAAAATGGGAGAGGCCTCTATTTTGCTAAGTTGGGACGCTTGGTGCCCACGGGAAATATGACGTGGACAAAGGAATGGGTAGCTTCATGCACATGTGGGAGAAAATAGTCCACACATGGAACAGATTGGGACTAGTTCGTGAATGGGTTGACTCGACCTGCACACACATTAAACTAAATCAATATAGAAAATTAAACCAAACTTGAATTACCTCTAATAATTTATTAAAATGCAATGAAGAGGGGAAATACATTTTTTTATATTTAAATTTAAAATATGTGAATAACAATAATAATTAGTGCTATGTAAAATAGATAAATTTATACATTATTTAGCACTTATCACACCCCCAAACCTACATTTTGCTAGTCCTCGAGCAAAATAGAAAAGAAATTAACTCATTTTCGCAGGAATCGCGATTGCATTTATCGTATGCAATAAGGCTTTAAACCCCTAGATGGCCCTAGTGGACGAGTTTTGTCTCGTGAAGGTTTCCAGCTCAGATACCCACAAACTGCTGTCTCTACCCAAAGATTTTTTTTTTATATAAAATCTAATTTCAAATGCATAAGTGCCAAGAATTTCAAAAGTACACAAAGTTTTAGTTACTAAGTCAGCCTAAATTCTAGGTAAAAATGCAATTTAAGTTGAGGTTATTAAGTTTCCGTTAGGGAGTTGTAAGACTTATTTATACTGGAGTGCTCGGTGAAATCTGGACCGCACACAAGCTAAGGGTTCAGATCTCCAAAATATTGCTAAGATCAGTAGTTTCCAAGGATTGGTCGAAAGGGACCTACTCACTGATTCAAAATCATCTTATCTGCAGAATTTCGAGAATTATGGATGTTTACTTTAGTACCTCACGGGCTTTATCTGTAATATTCCAGTTTACTCGAATTTTTACAACGACAGCTTTCACACTATTATGTTTTTCAAGGTCAATACAGAATTTTTTTTTTTTAAGAAAAGATGTATAAATTGTGCACTTTTACTCTTGTGGTGATTTCTCCGTGTAACGAGCAATCTGTCGACAGCTCTCACACCAGTTGGCATAAGATGTTGGGCATCAAGACTCCCCTACAGACTTATGCTCGGAGTCCTCATCACAAGCCCACTTGACCTTTGACAATAGGTAGCCCTTTTCGATGTTCCTAACTAAATCCATTTTTATTGATGATTTCCTTTTTTTTTGGATTAGATAAGTAAGATTCATCAAGGTCCAAGGTTGCTACTATATTTATCAACATAATGTTGAGCCTAGACCTTAGAAGGATCGGCCAGTGTGTAGTGAAATTCCAAAATATAAATTAGCATACAACTTCCTAAAAGAAACTTTAAAAAAAAAACTTAAATTTATATTACTTCCGACTAGTCATTGGGCTTTTTAGATTTTATATACCTTGCGTGTTTATCATTCTTGCATTAATGTATAGAAATTAGGTTTTAAAAGCTTTTTTTGTCATAAAAATCCAGATGAAGACCCCTAAACCTAAATCTGACATTGTGAAGTGAAAACGAATGCAAGAGATGCAAACAAAACAAAAATGCTTAAAAATACTTAAAAATATCTCCAAACCTAAATCTAACATTGTCCTCAATGTTAAAGAAATCTAAGAGAATTGGGTTGCCTCCCAATAAGCGCTAAGTTTATTGTCTTCAGCCAGACACAGTGAGGTAGTTTTTGCATCTCTTTCTATGAGTTCATCTATTTTGTCTATCATAAAATACTCAATTTTTCTCGCGGGTTGGTCGTCCGCATTGAACACATTTAATTTTACCTTCATGTTCCCAAATGATATGTTCATTACCCCTGTTCTACAATTGATGCATGCATTGGCTGTTGCTAAAAAGGGGTGCCCAAGGATCATGGAGATTTGTTTCTTAGGATTAGGTTCATGTTCCATATCAAGAACGATGAAATCTACTGAAAAAT
The DNA here is from genome assembly GCF_009389715.1 of Phoenix dactylifera. Lineage (NCBI taxonomy): Eukaryota > Viridiplantae > Streptophyta > Magnoliopsida > Arecales > Arecaceae > Phoenix > Phoenix dactylifera. The sequence goes on from NW_024069299.1 coordinate 18,292, forward strand.
AAAATTTGTCTACCTTGACAAGAACATCTTCAATTATCCCACATGGTGTTTTTACAGATCGATCAGCCAATTGAAGGGATATCGAGGTTGGTTTTAACTCACCTAAACCAAGTTTCTCATAAACTGAATAAGGTAAAAGGTTGACACTTGCCCCTAGATCTAAGAGTGCTCGATCAATGAAATTATTTCCTAAGACACAGGAGATGGTGGGAGCACCAGGATCTTTGAATTTTGGAGGGGTGTTGTGTTGGAGAATAGAATTCACTTGCTCAGTTAGGAAGACCTTTCTACGCACATGTATCCTAGATTTTCGCTTTTGGGTACAAAGGTCTTTGAGAAATTTAGCATAGGAGGGAACTTGTCTAATAGCATCAAGAAGCGGAAGGTTGATTTTAACTTGTTTGAAAACCTCCATCATCTCCTCTAGTGAAGTTCCCTTTTTGTCAAAGGAAGAGGATGAATTAAGAGCTTCAGGAAATGGGGCCTTTGGAATGTGAGTTTTGGCAGAAGGTTGACTAGCTGAAGAAGAAGAAGAAGGTTTTAGATTTTCATTTGACACATTTCTATCCTCTTCTTCACTTTCCTTATTATTGTCCTCCCCAATCTTATTGTCTACTACACGTCCACTCCTTAGAGTAGTCAAAGCATTGGCTTGTTCATGATGAATTGCATTTAATTGATTTTCTCGAGCCATGTATTGTCTCCTAGGATTACTTAGTGGTTGGCTTGGAAGCTTTCCTTCCTCTCGCTTGTTCAGTGCATTAACTAGTTGCCCCATTTGGGATTCTAGCTTGGCGATGGATTGTGTGTGAGAGTGCACTAATTGTGTAATAGTTTCCAAACCTTGAAGGGCGTTCAACATTTTCTCCTCAAAGGTTGTGTTTCTTTGGGGTGGAGGAGGAGTGTGTTGAAATTGAGTCGAGGGACGGTAGGGATGAATGTTTTGTGGGGTTTGAAAATTCTGAGGATTTTGAAAATTTTGGGAATAAGGTTGGGCTGTATTCGAAGCTTGCTGCTTCCAAGAAAAGTTTGGATGATTCCGCCATCCTGGGTTATATGTATTGGAAAATGGGTCATTGCCCGGTCTAGGCTATGTTTGAGCAGCATTGATGTGTTCTTGCACGAGTTCGGGGAATTGGGGCGCTGAAGGGCACTCATGAATAGGGTGGGATGGGCTAGAACAGATAGTACACACTTGTGCTTGGAAAGAGTTAATGTAATGCCCACCTATCATCAGTTGGTCAATCTTATGGGACAATGCATCTACCTTGTTAGACAGGTCCATAGAATGACTTATTTCACAAATGGTCCCTTTTCTTTGAGAACTCAGGGATGCTTGACGAGAACAGGAAGCATGGTGGAGGGAGTTTTCATTTAGATTTTCAAATAATTGCCATGCTTCATGCTCATTTTGAAGCATGAATGTCCCCCCGCATGCGGCATCAATCATCTGACGGTTTCGTTCAGTCAATCCGTCATAGAAATATTGCACTAGCTGCCATTTAGGTATTTGATGATGTGGGCATTTACGGATTAGGTCCCGAAATCTCTCCCAAGTTTCATAAAATTTTTCTTCCTCAGTTTGGGAGAAGCTTGTGATGGCACGTCTAAACTGGTTCGTTCTTCATATGGAAAAGTATTTTTTTAGGAATTCTTGTTGCATTTGATCCCAAGAACGAATCGAGTTGGCTTCTAAAGAATTCAGCCATTGTTTGGCTCTATCTTTATAGGAGAAGGGGAATAATCTAAGTTTCAAAGCATCATCAGTGAAATTCTGAATCTTGACAATGGTGCAAATCTCAAGAAATTCATCCAAGTGTTTATATGGGTCTTCGTTGGTGAGCCCATAAAAAGATGGGAGCATTTGGATCACACTAGACTTTATTTCATATTGTACAGCTGCTACTTCAGGTAATCGAATGCAAGATGGGGAAGTGTAAATGGTGGGAGTAAATTACTCCCTCAGGAGTTTGGGTTGTTCTTCAGCCATCTCAGGAGGTGGGGATGATTCTATTGTTCTGATCTCAGCTCGAATATTTCTAAGGGTCCGTTCTATTTCAAGGTCAAAAGGTAATAGGTCACATAATCTAGAACGACTCCCTTGCATACACTAGTACTTGATCAATCAAGCATGCAATAAAAGAAAAACACATCAATCCTTGTATTTGTCCTAAAATCACTAGACAGCTCCTAACTGGTTTGAAGAGGGCACTTAAGCCTCCAATCCGATCTATGAACCGAGTTGACCAGGTAAGTTCCCAGGTAAGTGGAGGGGTCACGATGCGTTCGCAAAGGTCCCACTTAAAATCCACTTGCCTCGAACAGATGAACTATCTTCCTTATAGGGACAAAGCTTGCTTAGACATCAACTAAGCCACAGAGCGAAATTGGTGCAACTTTCGGTGATCTTCGTCCTATTGAGCTCGAATGTCCCTAGGAGCCAACGTCTAATTGATTTTAATTAAAGTGACACTATGTGAGATTGAGTTCACCTAAGTTGGGCAAGAATCCGGTGATGAAATCCGGCTCTTATCTTATTGGGGTGATTGCCCTTACTAAGTGCAGATTAATTGGTGTATGTGTATCTGGCATGCATTCACAATTTTGCTGAAATTAAAATTAAACAATCACCACAAAATGTTAAGCTAATAATAAATTTAAACAAGAAAGGTTTAGAGGTTACTAAAGAAAATTTCTCCAGCAATTAAAATTTTTAGGCAAACCTCTACAGCATTTCTTTTCCAGCAGTTCTCTTTTTGATCATCCCATATTTTTTTCTTCGATTCCTGATCGAATAATATAAAAAGAAAAATTAAAAATTAGTGAGAGAGAAAGAGGAGATAAGAAAAGTAACAATAATAGAAAATAATTTTTATTTTATTTTAGATATATATATATATTTTTGAAAGTTTTTTCAATTAATTTTTTTTTAATGATAGGAAAAATAACTATGCTAGCAATTCCCGGCAACAGCGCCAAAAATTGATCGGTTATTTCAATTTCAAAAGTAAACCACGTAATAGCACGTATCCTGTAGGATAGTGATTACGGGTGTCGGTCCACAGGTATTGGAGATAAGTTATCTTTTTTAGTAATAAATCAAAAAGAAGAGTTTGCTAACTTGAATTAACTAAATTGAACTATAAGTACGAATTAAAATTTATCAGATTAAATGGATCTAGGGTTTGAAATCCACCGCGTAGCATTGCATTAGGGACTGTGTTCTAAATTTTTATCTTTTGGAGAGGCATGCAAATTGGCTACAAGCTTTTTAAAATAAAAACATAAAGAGTTTTAGGAAGATCCATCTTCGGTATAGCATGAAGTGTCTACCTAAGTATGCTAATCTAGGGTGCAGCACACCTCATCTTCCTATGCATGGATCATCTTAGACTACTTTAGCAAATATAAATAGCAACTGGCATGCTCAAGGTTTAAACAACATAAAAGAAATTTTCATTGAGAATGAGAATTTAAACAAACTCCAAAAAGATTAAAAGAGTAAGAACTACAATGCCCTGATACATTACTAGGGCTTCATCAAGCCCTAGATTGGACGTTTAGCCGCGTATGGCTTCCGGACGTCCTCCCATCTTCATAATAAAAAAAACTCTTCCCATGTTTGGCATCCCAGCATCCCTTCAAAACTCCTCTATCCTTCCCGGTCCTCCTCCCCTGTTCGCAGAGTAATCTCCTCTTTTATAGCCCCCCCTTCTTCTCACGGTTTCATTCAAAATTTAAATTCAATTCTCCGCAGAGCTAATTTGCTCCAGCTGGATGACTGGATCCGGGGGATTTGAAGATAATTCATATGGGGAAAAGCTGGATCTTGGCTTTGCGGAGGGGAGGAATCCGGAAGCTGAAGTGTTGATCGCGAAGAAGAGTTGGAAGCGAAGGCTGGATCCTTGCGGGCAGTGGGCGTGATCCGATGCTTCTTCTACGCGGAAGATGATCTGGATTTGGTGGAAGGTGAATAACGATCGATCACGCTGAGATGCACAGAGGATGCGGACGAGAAGAAGGCTGCGGATGTGCTTGAATGCGATCTGATCTTGAAACAGGGGATTTTTTTGGACGTGATCGGCTGGGAGGAAATCTTGGAAGATGGTGCTTGACTCGCGGACGCTGGGAAGATTGCATCATGGGAGGAAATCAAATCTGGAGCAAGAAATAAGGGCTAAATGATCTTTGCAATAGTTCGGATGTTGAAGACTGATCCATTGGTGGTTGAAGGTCATTGCGGAGGGGAGGAATCCGGGTTTGATGATCTGAGAAATCCCCTGCTTCGGGCGCCGGATTGGAGCCGGCTGGGAGGGAGATGAACGAGATGTGAGCTGGGACGATCTCTGCTGATTTGGGAAGATTGCATCACGGGAGGGACGCGGAGAAGGCTCGGATGCGATTGAATGCGAACAGGAGGAAGCGGAAGGAATGGATACGGCTGAGCTGGGGGATGGGCTCTGTTTTGGAGCTGGGGGAAAACATGTGGTTTTTAAGTCGTGAGCTGGGATTTATTCGGGGAAGGAGATGAAGATGTTGAGATTCAGAATCGGCTGGGAGGAGTTCTTTGAACGCGGAAGCGGGGGAGGATGCAGAGGATCATGCGGCTTGTTCTGAAACAGGGGAAGAGGAAAAAAAATAAAATAATGTGGAAGATGAATACGGGAATGAGGGAGGATATGTGAATTTTTTTATTATTTATATTTCTTCTTTTTTTTTTTTTTAGAAAAGTGGTTGAGGTCCACTCGGGTAGGTTGGAAGGGCTTTGTTCTGAATCTAAAATAAAGGAAGTTTGGATAGTGATTACGGGTATCGATCCACAGGGATTGGGGTATAATTGTTTTTCTTTAAAAATAAAAATATTTAAAGCGATGAATTTGTGAAGACTATTAAACTAAAAAATTTAATAAAAGAAAATACAATTAAAAGGATATCAGTTGGAGGAACCTAGGGCAAGGAATTCACCACTAACATCGGAACAAGGGTTATTTATATTTTAATTTATTCTTGGATTAACATGCAAATTGGCTACAAGCCTAATAAGCATTTAAATAAAAATTCACAAAAGTAATTTGGGCATAATCCATCTTCAGTTGGCATGAAATGTCTACCCTAATCTAAGGTGGTAGCACATCGCATCTTTCCTAAGCATGGACTATCTTATATTTACCTAGTGATCATGAAGAACAGTTATATGAACATCATACTTAAAATCACAGAAATTAAATATGATTCAAAAGAAGATATCCATTAAAAACAACAAGTTCATACAACTCCAAGAACATAAAATAAAATATAAAACCCATGTCCCTGTGTTAGGGCTGCATCCAGCCCTAGAGAAGAAATCAGCCTTCCATGAAGTTGTGGGCGGCAGCAGCAGCACAGCAGCGGGCTCCCATTTGCATCATGATCAGCTTCTTTTCTTCCTCCCTCAGCACTTCATTCTTATTTTTATATACATGGGAAGTTATTCCCAAAATATCCGAACCTCTCTCCCTCCTCTGTTTTTTTTATTTCTATGGGTCTCGGCTCCGAGAGATGATGATCCGAAGAAGGGAGGCCTCCCCCTTTTATAGCTGCAACCTCCCCCTCTCTCCTCTTCTGTTCCGAGTGCATGATAAGGATGAAAGGCTGGCAGATAACTCTTGATCGTGATCCTTGGACGCGGTGGAGACACGGAATGGAGCTGTGGCTGGATTCAGTTGATGGTGTGTGAGGAGATCTCGGAGGAAGAAAACGAACGTTGAAGGTTGGGAGGAATCCGTGGCGATGGAATGGATCTTGGCTTTGGGATAAGAATGAAGTCGGATTACGGAGGAATCGCTGGGATTCTGTTTCAACACAGGGGAATCCGGAAGAAGATCTTGGATGTTGGGAGGATGCGTTTGGTTATCGGTTGAAGCATAGATAAGCTGGAGCTTTGAACACGGAAGGGATAAGGATGTGAGATCGATCCGGTCGTTGGAACAGGGAGCTGATCGCGTTGAAGGAGTCGGTGCTATTCCTTGGATGCAGAAGATGATGTGGACGCTTGGCTTGATTCGCTGGATCTGCGGTCATGGAGCTCGCAAGGATGAAATGGATGTGGAGTTCGGGAGGATCTTGGTTCTGTTTTGAAACAGAGTTCTGTTTGTTGGACGCGGAAGGAACGGGATGAAGCCGATCTTTGGATTTGTTTGGAATGCTGGGATTTGTTCCGAAGAAGGGATAGGATGCAAGCAGCGGGCGTTTGAGAGGATGGAGCAGCTGGAAGCAAGGGATTTGGATAAATCACAGAGAACCGCTGTGATGGCGAATCCGGAAGGAGGTTAGGATACTCTGTTCTGTGATGCAGGGAATGTGGACACGGCTGGGAGTTTGGTTGGATTGATCTGTGAGCAGGGGATTCGGAAGAGATGAAGACGCGTGAAACAGGGGGGAGACGTTGGGATCTCGAAAAGATGAAGCTGGACGTTGGGAGATTGGGAAGACGTTGGAACTGCTGGGATACGAGTGAATCTGTGAAGAAGAACGGTTGGGATGCTGGGTTTATCCGTGGGAGAATGGGATGAACTCGATTGAAACCGGAGGAAGAGGATGAAGATGCTGTTCACGGTTGGGAACGGCTGTGAAGTGATCGTGATGCTCGGGAGAATTTGTTGAGAGCTGGGAAGAACGCGTGGACTCATTCATTGTTAGGCTGGGAGAGGATCTGGATTCGGCTGGATGGTTGAGGGGTTGACGAGCCGTGGATGTTATGCATTTGGTTGGGATCACGTGTGGAAGTTTGGGATGTTGGGAAGGAAATGGAATGAAGGAAAGAGATCACAGGATGCTTGATTCATGGAGAGGATGAATTTGTTCCGATGGGAAATCGAAGGAGTTTGTTCGTGGGATTCAACACGGAGCAAGGAGAAAATGCATGGATTCGGGACAAGAAAATCGCTGGGAAGGAGTGGTTCCGGAGGGAGGTTGAAGAGGTTGGCTTAAGGAGGATCTCGGTTGATCCTTTTAGATGCTCACGGGATGAAGTTTGGTAACAAAAGTTGGGAGATAGAGAGTCGCGGAATGGCTTGCTTGAGGTTGTGACAGTTGCGGCTCTAATCCGGAACAAGGCAAACTAAAAATGAATTTGGACATGAGGGAGAATGTGTGAATTAGAGGAGATAGGTTGAGCTTTGGGATCCGTGCGATGATAGATGGTATGCTTTGAGATCTGAGAGACAAATAACTGAAGGGATTTGAGGAATTGGATCATGTGGAAAAAGAGTTGGAACGAGTCAGAGGGTCTTGATTTGTGGGGTGCATGCGATTTGGGTTCAGAGATCATCCTAAATCAATTCGACTTGACCTGCATCCATTAGACTCAATCAGTAAATGACTAAGTAAAACTTGAATTACCTTTAATAATTTATTAAAATGCAATGATGAAGGTAACACAATTTTTAGTTAAATTTACAAAATATGTGAATTAAAATAATGATAAGTGCTATGAATAAGATATTAATTTATGCATTATTTAGCACTTATCACACCCCCCAACTTACATTTTGCTAGTCCTCGAGCAAAATAAAATAAATAATAATAAAAAACTAACTCACTTTCGCAGGAATCGCGATTGCATTTACCGTATGCAATAAGGCTTTAAACCCCTAGGTGGCCCTAGTGGACGAGTTTTGTCTCGTGAGGGTTTCCGGCTCAGATACCCACAAACTGCTGTCGAAAGAATTTATTTTATTATTTTATAAAATCTAATTTCAAATGCATTAATGCCAAGAATTTTAAAAGCACACAAAGTTTTAATTACTAAGTCAGCCCAAATCCTAGGTCAAGATGCAACTTAAGTTGAAGTCATTAAGTTTCCGTTAGAGAGTTGTAAGGCTAATTTATATTTGGGTGCTCGGTGATGTCTGGACCATACACAAGCTAAGGCTTTAGATTCTCCAAAATACTGCTAAAACTAGTAGTTTCCAAGAATTGGTCAGATAAGACTTAATCACTGATTCAAAATCATCCTATCTTGCAGGATTTCGAGAGTTGTGGATGTTTACTTTAATACCTCATGGGCTTTATCTGTAATATTCCAGTTTACTCGAATTTTTACAACGACGGCTTTCACACTATCGTCTTTTTCAAGGTCAATATTATATTATTATTTTTTTTCTTTTTCTCTTTTTTTTGTTTTTTTTTGTTTTTTTTTTGTTTTTTTTTTTGAGATTTATAAATTACGCACTTTTACTCTTGTAATGATTCCTCCATGTAGCGAGCACTCAGTCAACACTCCCACACCAGATGGCGTAAGGTGTTGGGCATCAAGACTCCCCTACGGACCTATGCTCGGATTCATCATTGCAAACCCGCTGACCTTTGACAATAGGTAGCCCTTTTCGATGTACCTGACTAAATTCACTTTTTTTTTTTTAATAGTGAATTAGATAGGTATGATTCATCAGGACTCAAGGTTGCTACCAGACTTAACAACATAATGTTGAACCTAACCCTTAGAAGTGCAGGCCATGTGTGTTGTGAAATTCCAAAGTAAAAATTATCTTACAACTCGCTAAAAGAATATTTAATAAAAAGAACTCAAATTGACTTACTCCTTGTTGCCCAAGGTGACAAGCCAAGAGGGGGGGTGAATTGGTTTCTTTTAAATTTTGGTGTTTTAAAAGTTTTCTTAATTAAGTGCGGTGGATGCTTTCTTAAATTATTTGAATGAGTTAAACTAGAACAAAGATGGAAGATAATGCAAGAATAAATGTAAGCACATGCACAACACAAACACAACAATATATAGTGGTTCGGTGCTCTCCTTAGCACCTACGTCCACTCCCCAAGCGACCCCTTGGGAATTCACTATAATCTCGCGGATTACAGTTGGATTGTTTTCCGGGCTCACAATCCAAAAACCTTTGTTGGTTTTACGGGCTCACCAACGAACCTATACACTTTGGTTTTCCGGGTTCACCAAAAACCTTTGTTGGTTTTGCGGGCTCACCAACGAACCTTTACACTTTGGTTTTCCGAGTTCACCAAAAACCTTTGTTGGTTTTGCGGGCTCACCAACGAACCTTTGCACTTTGGTTTTCCGGGTTCACCAAAAACCTTTGTTGGTTTTGCTGGCTTACCAACGAACCTTTACAAAGTGTTTAACAAATGAAAAGAAAAGATTCAAACTCCTAAATGAGCATATGAAACAATATAAACTACAAAGAAGAGTTAGAAAGTATTTATCGCTTTGAAGTGGCTTTGCTCTTCTTTGTCAAGGATGCTTCACTCTTCAAGGGAGGATGGAGCTCTTGATGCCTCTTTGAATCTGCTCAATCCCTTTCTTTGATTCTTGAATGAAGCACTTGGATGAAGCTTGCCTTGCTAGGGTTCTCTCTTGAATGCACTTAATGTATTTTCCCAAAAGCTTGCTTCCTCTAATGAATACTCCCTCTTAAATACTTCTCCAACCTCCAAATAGTCCTTTCTGACCGTTGGATTGAAGAAACTAGCCGTTTATAGCCGTTGGGAGTCCAAAAAGCATTTCTGCACAACTAGCCGTTATGTTCAGCCCGTGTTTGGGTCGGCTCAACCTGTCCTTGGGTCGACCCAACCTTCACTTGGGTCGACTCAAACATTCCTTGGGTCGACCCTCTCAGAAAACACAGAAACTTGAAATTCAACCTTTCTTCCCTTGGGTCGACCCAACCTTTCTTTGGGTCGACTCAACCTTGGGTCAGCTCAAACTTTTCTTGGGTCGACTCAAGCTTGGGTCAGCTCAAACTTTTCTTGGGTCGACCCAACTTTCAGAAAATTCAGAATCTTGAATTTCAGCCTTTCTTCATTTGGGTCGACTCAACCTTTCTTTGGGTCGACTCAAGGCTTACTTGGGTCGACTCAACTTCTTCTTGGGTCGACCCTCTCAGTAAATCCAGAGAACCATTTTCTGAGTTGTTTGAGGATCTTGATGTTTGGGTCGACTCATGTTTTCCTTGGGTCGACCCAACTCACTGTTCATCTGTGCCATTTTTGCAGAAGTGTGCTAAATGATTTCTTGATGTGCCGGGGTCGACCTAATCATCCTTTGGGTCGACTCAATCCACACTTTGCTGCATCTCAAGGTTAGATTCATTCAAATGAACAAAGACATGTCTCTATATCAATTCATACAAATATACTGAGAGTAATGAACTTATAAATGAAGTATCAATTTAACTTATAGCATACTCTAGATAATTGCTTGTTAATCATCAAAATAACACTATCATCCTCAATCTCCCCCTTTTTGATGATTACAAAATAAAGAGTATAAGCCTATTGATACTTGTCTTTAAAATCAGTTTATAAAAGGGATTAAATTGCTGAATTTCAGCTTTTCATATATACTTGTGAAATCTCCCCCTATATCATTCAAAAGTTGCCAATTTGACTTTTTGAATGGCTCCCCCTTTCATTTATAATTCATTAACAATGAAACTTCAAAAATTTGAGATAAAATATGAGTTTCAGGTTATGTATCGGGGTGCGAGAGGTGCGTGCCAAATTCTGAATTTGTATGTGCCAAATTCTGAATTGTGATAGAAATTTTTTGATTTAAACAGTTTCATTGTTACAAATTGCTCCCCCTTAGATGTATAAGCTTTCTTATATGATTTTCAATTTGTTTGCCCATTTATTTCTCTTTTCTTTACATAACTTCTTTATTCACTTTCTTTACATACTCTAAACACTATCTTTACTTCTCCCCTTATTGTTATACGTATCTTTACTTCTCCCAAAATTAATACTCTTTCTTTACTTCTCAAATAAAATACTTTTTCTTTTCTTAAATTGATATACTCTTTCTTTTCTTCTCCCCCTTTTTGTTATCATCAAAAATATATATATGGGAAAAGATGCAATAAAGAACAAACTGCAGACTACATTGATCAAAATAGGAACATTTTCATACATTAATGCCCAAAATAAAGATAAGTACAATGTTCCTCAATCAAGATTTAAAGATGCATGATAACCACCAAATACATATGAGAACTAGATACATATCCTAGTCTCTAAACAAGATCGTGAGACTCTCTCGGATCGCTTGGCTACGGCTCTCTCGGGTCCCATTTCTCCAAGATCTTGAAGTAATCTACTGTTTGGAGATGATTGGAGAAGATTTGAGAGTGGGAAATAGGGTTTTCGGAAGAGGACAAAGGGTAAACAGTGCCCTAGATAGCTCACGGGTCCCCCTTTTAACAGTGGGGTCCCGACGTTGGGTCGACTCAAGAATTTTCTTGGGTCGACTCAACGTTGGGTCGACCCTATTCTGGGTTGGGTCGACCCAAGTGCAGAATTTTTCTTTTCTCTTCCTTTTTGCTTCTAAAAATTTTTCTTGCTTCCAATCCTTATAAATTCTTTCTGGGACAATGATACATGAGTAAGGAATCTATAGATTACAAGTTTGACTCATGTTTCATAGGTTTTTAGAAATGGGAGGAATGTATCATGAGACTGCTTGCTTCCTTTTATATCTCTTCAATAAAACGGATCACATATGCCTAATTTCCTCCTTAGCGTGCAGAATCTATCTTCACTCAAAGGTTTTGTGAATATGTCGGCTAATTGTTTTTCAGTGCATATATGCTCATATGTTTCCATTTTGCACATGATCCCTAATAAAATGATATCTTATTTCTATGTGTTTGGCTTTAGGAATGAGATATTTAGAATGTAAGCCAGAAGTGATCTCTAAATGTAGATTCCAAAGATAGTTTTGAAATCAAGTGTAGATGGAATTTTTTTCAAGTTATTTCAAGGAGTATCAAGAATAATATTCAAAGAAAGCACGAATGAAAATCCAATATCCTCCTTTTTTTTTTTTTAATATATTAAGTATATAGCAACATGAGAGCAATCTAATTAATTTTTAGAGTATAGTATAAGAGCAGATAAAGATCAAAACTTATATACTCAAAAAATATAAGATTATGTTGAATCCTTAATTCTTAATGACTTCAAAGTTCTTTCATGATATAAAAGTATTGGAGCATAGATACCAAGACATGAATTTATGCAATGTAGGATATATAAAATTCAGGGCTTTGAAAGTTCTTTTAAACCTCTCTTAAAGACTTTCTTTTACTCCTTTAAAGATCATAGCATCAAAATCAATTAAAATGAATTGGCTCATGATTGAAACACTAAAGTGCAAGCCAATAAGAGCTCATTAGTAGATTCCAAAGTAAATTTCCAATACTAAGACAAATGGAATCCTTTTCACTTAGTTTTCAAAACAAGTGATTTACGAATTAAGTACAGATAAAAATCCAACTTTCAAAAGATATTCAATGAAGCACAAAGTTTAATACCACTTTACATTTAGTATTCTTTCTCTTATCTTTAGTTGAATTTCAGATTTTAATGATAAACGTGAATAAAACTGAACCTTTATGATATCAAGAATGTAGAGTGATCTAGAATTATTCAAAATTTATAGCAATCACTCTTTTTAATCTTTTAAGAACAAGTTATGCTTCCTCTTAATCTTTGAGAAAATGTACTGAAATATTAATCAGAAAATGATTCATTTGAAGCTCAAATTCTTTCAAAAGCATTTACATTTTCTTTCTTTTAAGAATCATTTGAGTGAGCTGAAATATTTCTAGACTTGAGATCATTCACTCTTTTAATAATATATATACATATATATTTTGATGAAAGTCTTTAACAATGTAGGAGAGAAAAAAAAATATATAGATGATCATTGAAGTATATGTATTTATAGAACTCAATTTCTTAATCAAGGTTTTTCAGCAATGTATATATGAAGCACAATAAATCTTTTCAATATCAAAATAAAATCATATATTAAAAATATTTGTTTGCAATCAAGATCATCAAAAGACACATCATTCAGACCAATATTAGTACACTTTGAAGATAAGAAATGATATGTTTCAGATGCGTATCGGGGCAAGCAATCAAGGCATCAGAATTATTCTATTTTTCTTAAGCTGTAATTTTATCTAGAAATTCATATTGAGTTTAAGCTTTTATATAAAATCAGATTCTGAATTTCATAAAGATTCTCAAGGAGGCTTTCAAAGTTGTAATTTGAGATATGTATCTTCTCATTGTAGCTCATCTTAAATCATTACGATTGAAAATACATATTTCAAGAACATTAGAGCACATCCAGAATCTTTGTAATTCATATTGAATTTTGGTACAAATTGGAGGACATGATGTTCTAATGTTAGGCAAGATAAAAGATAAATCAGAATCAATTCATTTTGCCTAATTTGCAAATTCAAATTATGCTTTTCTTTTATTTTTCAAAATATATTCATTAAAACAGAATGATGTTGTTGTTGGTAATACCATGTTTCAATCAAATTTTATAGGCCTGAAGTATTACAAGTTATATTTAGGAAAGATCTTTGTTATTTGAATATTGAAGACACATAATTCAAAATATCATGTCACATGCAAAACCTAATATGCATTGAGTCATAACATCATGTATTAAAACATTAAGAGCAAGCATGTCAAAGATCAAAATTTATTCTTTTCAAATAAACTCTCCCTATTTATATATAATTCTACACTGATTTTATCCTTAAGGTGTGTTTTCAAGTGATCGAAACTTCATTTGGCTTTTCACAAGCTTTTTATATACTTTCATTTATCTTGTCATTCATTTCCTTATTTTTGAATTTCTTCCTTTAACCATTTAGTGAACATTCTAATCTTCATTTCTTTTGGTATTACTTTTCTATGCTCTATACTCTATTTGCTCCCTATCCGGTGGAGTTGGAAGGGGCACGAGGTACTACCACTATCCTCCCTCTTGTGCCGTCCCTAATATGCCCTACACCGAATAGTTGGGTCAAATAGTGTCGGGTACTACCACTAGCCTCCCCATTGACGCCATCCCTATGATGAGCAATATAGAAGGTTTAAAATATTCACTTCAAACTTTTTTCTGTAATTAATTACGGATTTTATCTCTTCCAAAGGAATGTTCATATTAGTCTCACAATTGTGCCGAATGTATTATGCTTGTTTTGCTTTTTCTTAAGATTGAAGTATTTGTCTTTACTTAGATTTTACTTCTCTTGAATAATATCCATTCTCTTTTCTTTATCTCTCTCTCTTTTTGTTATTCTCAAGTAATTTACATGAAAGAGCAGAATAAAGAAATAATCTTATATGCTGCATATGCATGTATATCATGCAAACAGCATTTTCATTATGCCCAATGATTCATAGCTTATCACAAGTTATTTTGAATTAGAGATTTGAGGCATAAACTTGTGTATTTCATGGTTATGCATTATATAGGAAAAAGTAAACTTCAATTTAATCACACCATGAAACAATCATCACTAGCATGAGAATGAAGCATGATATCAAGATGATCAGCAATTAAAGGTTTAATCATGCTACCATATAATTTCAGACTATTGATTTTGCTCAACTAACTCACAAGAGAAGAGTTTAGATTACCCGTGCATTTAGCATTCTTCAAGCCAAATACCTTTTAGATTCTTTACACCCTTGGCTGAAGAAAATCTTTCTCTTTTTTTTGTTTTCCAAGAGAATGTTTATTGTATCTTTCATCGAGGTGTCCTTCAAGTTGAAATTTCTTGCTCACAAATCCTGTATCATTAGCAAAATCTTTTTCTTTTCTTGAAGGCAATTCATTAGGTTCTCTAGGATACAAAAACATTCATACAACATATTTCTTAACTAGATGACTCAACATAAGATATGACAATAATTGAATATTAAGTCACTTCACTCAAGAGATTGTCTAAATATAAGCAAGCACAAGTCACTTGAACTAAAGAGATAACTTCATTAAGTAAAATGGTTCAAGGACAAGCATGTGAGGTAATAGAAGGATTCATCAAGGTCAAATCAATTTTTTTTTTATTTTCAGAATTAATTTAGCTTAGATTCTATTTGCTTAAGATAATTATCAATAAGATATACAAGTTGAGTTTTAATCAAATTATCTTAAACAATTGTTTCTATCAAAATTCAGATTGTTACATAGAATCAAAGTGATAAACTATATTCTCAATAAAAGATCTAGTTTTAATAAGAATAATATAAATTGATCTTTCTACAACTAGTATCTTTTCATTGAATATTCTATATGCATTGTTCAAAGAGTAATATCCAAAGAAATACTTGTTTTATCAGATTTGGCATATATTTCATTCTTGAGAACATAATATGTATAACTGAAAAACATGAAGGTATGCAACATTTGATTCTCTGTTTTTCATGAGTTCACATGGGGTTTTCTTTAAAAATAGATTTAATAGAAACCTTATAATATGACAAGCTGTGATGATAGTATTAATCAACTGCTATCACAAAGCATTGTCCTTACACCAAAGGTTCTATATTTTTTTTTTATATATATTTTTATAACCCCTATATGCAATAGTGTTCTTGGTGCAAGCACAATTGTATTCAATACCATTTTATCAACAATTGGTTTTCAAGGCTGTGCCATGAATTTTCACAGTTTGCAAACCTTTTTCATTTGAAACCTTTTGTAAATTTGTGCCAAAGCAGAAAATATTTCAATTTAAGTGCCAAGAATAAAACCAACATTAGCTTTGAGAAATCATCCATAATTACAAAATTAGAGAGCTTATCTCCTAGGTTCACAATCCTAGAGCTCCAAATAAGTTCTTATGAAGAGTTTTCAAAGGCTAAAAGGTGAAAACAATATTTTCAGATTTAGAAATGATTGTAGTTTGTTTTTCTAGATGACATACATAGCAAACTTTGACCTTGCAAAGAATAATCTAAGTGAACCAATGACAAGGTCTTTTGAGATCAAGTCCATACTAGTATGAGTTGATTTTATATGCCAAAACTAGACTCTTTAATCTTGGTATTCTTAATGCATATATTTAAAAAAAAAATTATACCAAGTAGACATTTTTATGTTTGTGATCAATAGAAGATAATGTCATGGATAAGACCTCTCAATCAAGCATATAGAGAATTTAAAGAGTTATTCTAAGAGTATTGATTAAGCAAGTTATCCATCAATAACTGAAGCATAATATAGAAAGATGGAGTGATTTGGATATATTTTCTTTTCATGCCAAAAGTATCACTTATATCACAGAAATGATTAATACCTGCAATTTATGTTTTAATTGGATACTAAGGCAAAGAGAATGATGATATGCAAGGATTACTAATTTCATTATTCTTTTCATTTCAATTACTTTTCTTAAGTATATTTTAAGTTTCATTCTTTAATATATGTCTAGAGCACCCAATGTCTAAATTAACATCTTTTGGTTGGAGCCTTGAGTGCTAGATACACTTACAGAAAATATTCAGATTTTCAACTTAGGAACCCAAGCTCTTTTGGGTCCTTGTAGGTTAGCTATTATTGTTCCTTTTGGAACCCATATTTTCTTAATAGCTATTTTGTCCATAGACTTGCAAATTTTAGGATTACAAGGAGTGAATTTCTGCATCATCTTATTAAATTTAACAAACATAGATTTAACATGAGTAGTAGATAAACTTACAATTTTCTGTTTTTGCCTATTAGGTTCATCAGATAAATTAGAATCTGTTTTAGGACAGATAGTAGAGGATTTAACACACATGTCATTAAGGGATTTTTGTGTGTACCAAGATTGATATCCTAATCTATCCTTTTCAAATTCAGCTCTTTGATTATTTATCATTAAGTTCAGCTTTTCAGAGCTAATAGTAAATTTTTCAACTATAGGCTTAAATTTGTTAACTTCTTTAGTTAACCTTTCATTGTCTTCTGAAAGCAATTTGTTATTTTTCTTAAGTTTATCATAGCTTTCAGTGAGAAGTTGGTTTTTCTGATTTAGTTCTTTATTTTTCTCAATTAAGATTTTAGTTTCATTAGTATGTTTATTAATTAGTGTTTCATAATGATTAGACAGTTTCATTTTTTCATTTACTAGGATTTTTTTTTCATTCTTCAGGTTCTTATTTTTACAAATGAGTTTCTTATGTTCTTTCATTAGATCAAGAAATGCATCATGTAACTCATTAAGTGTAAAATCATCTTCAGTTTTATCATATACTTCATATTCAGAAGAGGAGACACTTTGTGTTTCAACACATACCTCGTTCTTGTGTGCCACAAGGCATAGGTTTTCAATATCTGCTTGCCTCTCATCTTCTTCAAAGCTAATTTTTGATTTGCTAAAAATGTTAGTGCTTTCATATTTAACCTCAAGCATATTCCATATGTCTTTAGCAGTTATGCAAGAAGATATGTAATTAAATTCACTATCATCTAATGCACAAAATAGAATATTCATGGCTTTTGCATTTTGCTGAGCCCTTTCTTTATCATGATTAGTGTTTGTGTGTAGCCCATTGACTATGATACTCCATAAATCGTAGTCATGTGCTTGAATGAAAATGCGCATGCGTGCTTTCCAATATGTGTAGTTTATACCATCAAATAGTGGAGGTCTATCAATTAATTGTCCCTCACTCATAGAACATCCCACTTGGGTTGTCATGATCTTTAACTCTTGATTGTGAGATCAATGAGTACTATTAGAGCACCTTGCTCTGATACCACTTGTTGCCCAAGGTGACAAGCCAAGAGGGGAGGGTGAATTGGTTTCTTTTAAATTTTGGTGTTTTAAAAGTTTTCTTAATTAAGTGCGGTGGATGCTTTCTTAAATTATTTGAATGAGTTAAACTAGAACAAAGATGGAAGATAATGCAAGAATAAATGTAAGCACATGCACAACACAAACACAACAATATATAGTGGTTCGGTGCTCTCCTTAGTACCTACGTCCACTCCCCAAGCGACCCCTTGGGAATTCATTATAATCTCGCGGATTACAGTTGGATTGTTTTCCGGGCTCACAATCCAAAAATCTTTGTTGGTTTTACGGGCTCACCAACGAACCTATACACTTTGGTTTTCCGGGTTCACCAAAAACCTTTGTTGGTTTTGCGGGCTCACCAATGAACCTTTACACTTTGGTTTTCCGGGTTCACAAAAAACCTTTGTTGGTTTTGCGGGCTCACCAACGAACCTTTGCACTTTGGTTTTCCGGGTTCACCAAAAACCTTTGTTGGTTTTGCGGGCTTACCAACGAACCTTTACAAAGTGTTTAACAAATGAAAAGAAAAGATTCAAACTCCTAAATGAGCATATGAAACAATATAAACTACAAAGAAGAGTTAGAAAGTATTTATCGCTTTGAAGTGGCTTTGCTCTTCTTTGTCAAGGATGCTTCACTCTTCAAGGGAGGATGGAGCTCTTGATGCTTCTTTGAATCTGCTCAATCCCTTTCTTTGATTCTTGAATGAAGCACTTGGATGAAGCTTGCCTTGCTAGGGTTCTCTCTTGAATGCACTTAATGTATTTTCCTAAAAGCTTGCTTCCTCTAATGAATACTCCCTCTTAAATACTTCTCCAACCTCCAAATAGTCCTTTCTGACCGTTGGATTGAAGAAACTAGCTGTTTATAGCCGTTGGAAGTCCAAAAAGCATTTCTGCACAACTAGCCGTTATGTTCAGCCCGTGTTTGGGTCGGCTCAACCTGTCCTTGGGTCGACCCAACCTTCACTTGGGTCGACTCAAACATTCCTTGGGTCGACCCTCTCAGAAAACACAGAAACTTGAAATTCAGCCTTCCTTCCCTTGGGTCGACCCAACCTTTCTTTGGGTCGACTCAACCTTGGGTTAGCTCAAACTTTTCTTGGGTCGACTCAACCTTGGGTCAGCTCAAACTTTTCTTGGGTCGACCCAACTTTCAGAAAATTCAGAATCTTGAATTTCAGCCTTTCTTCATTTGGGTCGACTCAACCTTTCTTTGGGTCGACTCAAGGCTTACTTGGGTCGACTCAACTTCTTCTTGGGTCGACCCTCTCAGTAAATCCAGAGAACCATTTTCTGAGTTGTTTGAGGATCTTGATGTTTGGGTCGACTCATGTTTTTCTTGGGTCGACCCAACTCACTGTTCATCTGTGCCATTTTTGCAGAAGTGTGCCAAATGATTTCTTGATGTGCCGGGGTCGACCTAATCATCCTTTGGGTCGACTCAATCCACACTTTGCTGCATCTCAAGGTTAGATTCATTCAAATAAACAAAGACATGTCTCTATATCAATTCATACAAATATACTGAGAGTAATGAACTTATAAATGAAGTATCAATTTAACTTATAGCATACTCTAGATAATTGCTTGTTAATCATCAAAATAACACTATCATCCTCACTAGTCGTGATCATGGATTGAATTTGAAAATCATAACTTTTGTGCACTAAGAACACCACAACAAAATGGTGTTGTAGAGAGAACGAATAGAACTCTTACTGAAATGGCTAGGACTATGTTATGTGAAAGTAATTACCTAAGTATCTTTGGGCTGAAGCTATAAACACAGTCTGTCATGTTCTTAACAGAGTTACTATTAGGTCAATTCTAAAGAAAACTCCTTATGAGCTTTTGAAAAATAAGAACCAAATCTTTCATACTTTCATGTTTTTGGTTGTATTGTTTTGTTCTAAATAATGGCAAAGACAACTTGGGAAAGTTTGATTCTAAATCAGATGAATTTATTTTTCTTGGATATTCTTCATTAATCAAAGCATATAGAATATTCAACAAGAGAACTCTAGTCGTAGAAGAATCAATACATGTTATTTTGATGAATCTAATGAACCCTTCTTCAAGAAAGAATGTAGATCTCGATGATGATGCAGAAGAACTCAACAAGCAAATCAAAGAGTTAACCCTAAAAGATGTTTCTGCATCTGAAAATTCAGAACATGATGAAAATCAAGGAGAATAAGATCAAATGCTTAACGATAAACTAGTCTACCAAATAATGGAGGTATGCACATAGTCATCCTAGAGACTTAATAATTAGTGATCTTTCATAAGGCATTAGGACTAGATCTTCTATTAGAGATGTTTGTAATCACCTTGTATTTGTTTCTCAAATAGAACCAAAATCTTTTGAAGAAGCTGAAAAAGATACAATTGGTTAATGGTTATGCAAAAAGAACTAAATCAATTTGAAAGAAATAATGTTTGAAATTTGGTTAGAAGGCCTAAAAATATTTCTGTAATTGGGACAAATGGGTTTTCAGAAATAAATTAAATGAAGATGGAATTGTAATTAGAAATAAGGCTAGATTAGTTGCTAAAGGATATAATCAAGAAGAAGAAATTGATTTTGATGAAACTTTTGCACCAGTAGCTAGACTTGAAGCTATTAGGCTATTACTTACATTTGCATGCTTTATGGACTTTAAATTATTTTAGATGGATATCAAAAGTGCATTTCTAATGGTTTCATAACTGAAGAAGTTTATGTAGAACAGCCATCCGGATTTGAAAATCATAACTTCCAGATCGTGTCCTTAATTGAACAAAGCACTTTATGGCTTGAAGCAAGCTTCTAGAGCTTGGTATGGTAGACTAAGCAACTTTTTAATAAAGAGTATTTTTCAAGAGAAAATGTTGATAAACTCTATTTGTTAAAAAGAAAAATGCTGACATTCTAATTGTTAAATATATGTTGATGATTTATATTTGGTGCTACTAATGAAAGTTGATGTGAAGAATTTGCTAAGCTCATGCAAAGTGAGTTCGAGATGAGTTTGATGGGTGAATTCAACTTCTTCTTGGACTCCAAATTAGGCAAACAAGAGATGAATTTTCATCTGCCGAAGCAAGTACACAAAGAAAATCTTAAAGAAGTTTAGTATGGAAGATTCAAATCAATAGGTACTCCTATGAGCCTCTTGCTAAATTAGAAAAGATGAGCATGGTAAATCTCTTGATTCAAAGCTGTATAGAGGAATGATTGGATCTTTACTTTATCTTACAGCAAGTAGACCAGATATAATGCATAGTGTTTGTATGTGCGCAAGATAACAAGTAAATCCTAAAGAATCATACTTAATTATTATTAAAAGGATATTAGATACTTAAAATGAACACAACACTTAGGCTTATGGTATTCTAAGACATTTACAATTGACTTAATTGGATATTCAGATGCTGATTTTGCTGGTTGTAGATTAGATAGAAAAAGTATAAGTGGAACTTGTCAATATTTTGGAACGAACTTAATTTCTCGGTATAGCAAGAAACAAAATTCCATAAATTATCTACAGTTAAGGCTGAATATATTGCTGCAGGAAGTTGCTATGCTCAAATTCTGTGGATTAAGCAATAACTTGAGAACTATGACATAAAACAAAATAAAATTTTTATAAGGTGTGACAACACTAGTGCCATAAATCCGACTAAAATCCCATACAACAGTCAAGATCTAAACATATAGAAATCATACATCATTTCATAAGAGATCATGCTCAAAATGGAGATATAAAATAAATTTATAAATACTGATAAACAAATTGCAGATATTTTCAATAAACCCTTAATGAAGAAGTATTTTGTAAATTTAGAGGTGAATTATGCATTTGTGATCCATTTTGATGACTAATTATGAATGATAAATTGTGTATTTTGATTGACTATTATTGGTTGAATTTTAGTTGATTTGATCCGTGGTTTACCATTGAGTTTTAAATCTTATCCAAAATGATTTTGTCTCTTGAACAGTCTGAGGAGACGACTCATGTAATGAGGAGTCGACTCATGTAGTAAGGGACGACTCTTAAGTTAAAAGAGTCGACCCCTAACTTACAGGAGACGACTCTTAAGTTAAAAGAGTTGACTCCTAGTCTATAGGAGATGACTCATGAGTTGAATAGTCGACTAAAGTGGAAACTATTTGAAATGGATTCTAAAAGGCTTTTTCTCTCTCTCTCTCTGAAACGTTGAACTTGAAACATTTCATACCCCTTAGAGCATCTTTTTATCTTCAAACTCTTCTTTAAACAAAACCTCCAAAATCCTAAAAAACCTTTCCGAGGTTCTGATTGATCTTCCAATGGTAAGAAGAAAGCAAGTTACAACCAAACCAAAGAGAAAGAACACCGTTCCACTAGAGCAAAATCTAAAGGATATGGATTGGGAATACTTATGCTCACTGAATATGCAACCTACCCAGACCTGGTATGAGAGTTCTACAATAATGCCAGATATGGACAAGGACAAATCTCGTCCAAGGTAAAAGATGTCTCCATTTTGATTAGTGAAGAGATTCTTAGAGATACCCTTCGGATTCCAAATGATGGAGAAAATAGAGATCACCTAGAGAATATGAATGAAAGGATAAGTACCATTCTGAATAGAGAAGTCACAGGAGATTGGACTGAAATCAGTGCCAATCAACTGAATGCTAAGATGCGTTTGCTGCATCACATGATCAACAAAATGTTCTTCCCGAAGATAGGAAAATTTGATCATGTTTCAGAAAGGGATATACTGGTAATGCACCATATTATACAAGGACTCCCACTGAACCTACCCTGCTTGATGATCAAATATATAGAAGCTCAAGGACAGAGAAAAGGAGCTTCACTTCCTTATGGTATGGTCTTAACTTAAGTCTTCTGTTACTTCAATGTAAATCTAGAAGAAGAGACCAAGATGGAACTACTATCTTCTGATGTCTACAATGACAAATCATTGAAAAGAATGGGATTTGTCAAAACTGAGGGCAAATGGACTCATAAAGGAAAAGAAATTCAAGATGAAAGTGGTCAAGACACTCCAACACCACTTAAAGGCAAAAGAATCCCTACACAAGCACCTCCAATAGAGCCTACAGTCAGTCAACCTCCACCAATTCAAAGACCATCAGATCCTCCACTAAGACTTGAGAAGTGGCGGTTAAAATTTATTGAAGATAACATCATTAAAGCACTGTTCAATTCTGGAGTCTGCTGAAATTCAGTAATTGATCTCACTGACTTGACAAAAGAAGTAAAATCTGAACTCCAAGGATTGAGGCAACTGGCAGCTAATCAACAGAGGAGAATTACTAGAATTGAAAAATACTTGAAAGAACAAGAAATTCTGTTCAAGGCTCTATCCAAGAACTGAAGAAAGAACACACTCAGCTTACTGGCTCTATCTCTACACTAAACAACAAGATTGAGAAGCTGATGGAAGAGCAAAAGGAAGATCAGTCTGGACCTTCATCCTCAAAATCTTGAACCTAGACTGAACTTAGAATGAACCCCATATTTTCAAAACACAACTTTGTTTCATGTCTATTTGGCACACTTGTACACTGACTGATACCAATTGATACCATTTGTATCTTTTTGATTTATCAAGTGTACTTCATTTGTCAATTGCAATGAATACTTACCCATCTTGAAAATTTTGTTTTCTTGGACTATATGTTGCTCTGATACATATATTGAGTCTGATATCCTTTCTCCTTAACACAACTGTTAACTAATCCTTAATGTTTCAGCTCACAAGAAAGAGGAAAATTGAAATTATTTTTTTTTCTTCCTTTTGTTGATGACAAAAAGGGGGAGAAATGTGAAAAGAATTCTAATATGAGAAATGAACATGGACTTCAGCTTTTATTTTTGTTGAAATTATTTTTTTTTCTTCTTTTTATTTTTGGCACACAAAAGTGAAGCATTTTCAGCTTTCACTAAACTGTATAAAAAGATTTCAAATGAACATGGACTGCAAACCATCAAGACTAGTCGTGATCATGGATTGAATTTGAAAATCATAACTTTTGTGCACTAAGAACACCACAACAAAATGGTGTTGTAGAGAGAATGAATAGAACTCTTACTGAAATGGCTAGGACTATGTTATGTGAAAGTAACTTACCTAAGTATCTTTGGGCTGAAGCTATAAACACAGTCTGTCATGTTCTTAACAGAGTTACTATTAGGTCAATTCTAAAGAAAACTCCTTATGAGCTTTTGAAAAATAAAAAACCAAATCTTTCATACTTTCATGTTTTTGGTTGTAATTGTTTTGTTCTAAATAATGGCAAAGACAACTTGGGAAAGTTTGATTCTAAATCAGATGAATTTATTTTTCCTGGATATTCTTCATTAAGCAAAGCATATGAATATTCAACAAGAGAACTCTAGTCGTAGAAGAGTCAATACATGTTATTTTTGATGAATCTAATGACCCTTCTTCAAGAAAGAATGTAGATCTCGATGATGATGCAGAAGAACTCAACAAGCAAATCAAAGAGTTAACCCTAAAAGATGTTTCTGCATCTGAAAATTCAGAACATGATGAAAATCAAGGAGAATAAGATCAAATGCTTAACGATAAAACTAGTCTACCAAAATAATGGAGGTATGCACATAGTCATCCTAGAGACTTAATAATTAGTGATCTTTCATAAGGCATTAGGACTAGATCTTCTATTAGAGATGTTTGTAATCACCTTGTATTTGTTTCTCAAATAGAACCAAAATCTTTTGAAGAAGCTGAAAAAGATAACAATTGGTTAATGGTTATGCAAAAAGAACTAAATCAATTTGAAAGAAATAATGTTTGAAATTTGGTTAGAAGGCCGAAAAATATTTCTGTAATTGGGACAAAATGGGTTTTCAGAAATAAATTAAATGAAGATGGAATTGTAATTAGAAATAAGGCTAGATTAGTTGCTAAAGGATATAATCAAGAAGAAGAAATTGATTTTGATTAAACTTTGCACCAGTAGCTAGACTTGAAGCTATTAGGCTATTACTTACATTTGCATGCTTTATGGACTTTAAATTATTTTAGATGGATATCAAAAGTGCATTTCTAAATGGTTTCATAATTGAAGAAGTTTATGTAGAACAGCCATCCGGATTTGAAAATCATAAACTTCCAGATCATGTCCTTAAATTGAACAAAGCACTTTATGGCTTGAAGCAAGCTCCTAGAGCTTGGTATGGTAGACTAAGCAACTTTTTAATAAAGAGTAATTTTTCAAGAAAAAATGTTGATAAAACTATGTTTGTTAAAAAGAAAAATGCTGACATTCTAATTGTTCAAATATATGTTGATGATATTATATTTGGTGCTACTAATGAAAGTTGATGTGAAGAATTTGCTAAGCTCATGCAAAGTGAGTTCAAGACGAGTTTGATGGGTGAATTCAACTTTTTCCTTGGACTCTAAATTAAGCAAACAAGAGATGGAATTTTCATCTGCCAAAGCAAGTACACAAAGAAAATCTTAAAGAAGTTTGGTGTGGAAGATTCAAAATCAATAGGTACTCCTATGAGCCTCTTTTGTAAATTAAAAAAAGATAAGCATGGTAAATCCCTTGATTCAAAGCTGTATAGAGAAATGATTGGATCTTTACTTTATCTTACAGCAAGTAGACCTGATATAATGCATAGTGTTTGTATGTATGCAAGATATCAAGTAAATTATAAAGAATCATACTTAATTGTTGTTAAAAGGATATTAAGATACTTAAAAGGAACACAACACTTAGGCTTATGGTATTCTAAGACATTTACAATTGACTTAATTGGATATTCAGATGCTGATTTTGCTGGTTGTAGATTAGATAGAAAAAGTACAAGTGGAACTTGTCAATTTTTTGGAACAAACTTAATTTCTTGGTTTAGCAAGAAACAAAATTTCATAGCATTATCTACAGTTGAGGCTGAATATGTTGCTGCAGGAAGTTGCTATGCATAAATTCTGTGGATTAAGCAATAACTTGAGGACTATGACGTAAAGCAAAATAAAATTTTTATAAGGTGTGACAATACTAGTGCTATAAATCTGACTAAAAATCCCATACAACACTCAAGATCTAAACATGTCGAAATCTACATCATTTCATAAGAGATCATGCTCAAAATGGAGATATAAAAATAAAATTTATAAATACTAATAAACAAATTGCAGATATTTTCAATAAACCTCTTAATGAAGAAGTATTTTGTAAATTTGGAGGTGAATTATGCATTTGTGTTCCATTTTGATGACTGATTATGAATGATAAATTGTGTATTTTGATTGACTATTATTGGTTGAATTTTAGTTGATCTGATCCGTGGTTTACAATTGAGTTTTAAATCTTATTCAAAAAGATTTTGTCTCTTGAACAGTCTGAGGAGACGACTCATGTAAATGAGGAGTCGACTCATGTAGTAAGGGACGACTCTTAAGTTAAAAGAGTCGACCCCTAACTTACAGGAGACGACTCTTAAGTTAAAAGAGTCGACTCCTAGTCTATAGGAGATGACTCATGAGTTGAATAAGTCGACTAAAGTGGAAACTATTTGAAATGGATTCTAAAAGGCTTTTTCTCTCTCTCTCTAAAACGTTGAATCTGAAACATTTCATACCCCTTAGAGCATCATTTTATCTTCAAACTCTTCTTTGAACAAAAACCTCCAAAATCCTAAAAAACCTTTTCGAGGTTCTAATTGATCTTCCAATGGTAAGAAGAAAGCAAGTTACATCCAGACCAAAGAGAAAGAACACCGTTCCACTAGGGCAAAATCTAAAGGATATGGATTGGGAATACTTATGCTCACTGAATGTGCCAACCTACCCAGACCTGGTATGAGAGTTCTACAACAATGCCAGATATGGACAAGGACAAATCTCGTCCAAGGTAAAAGATGTCTCTATTTTGATTAGTGAAGAGATTCTTAGAGATACCCTTCGGATTCCAAATGATGGAGAAAATAGAGATCACCTAGAGAATAGGAATGAAAGGATAAGTACCATTCCGAATAGAGAAGTCACAGGAGATTGGACTGAAATCAGTGCCAATCAACTGAATGCTAAGATGCGTTTGCTGCATCACATGATCAACAAAATGTTCTTCCCGAAGATAGGCAAATTTGATTATGTTTCAGAAAGGGATATACTGGTAATGCACCATATTATACAAGGACTCCCACTGAACCTACCCTGCTTGATGATCAAATATATAGAAGCTCAAGAACAGAGAAAAGGAGCTTCACTTCCTTATGGTATGGTCTTAACTCAAGTCTTCTGTTACTTCAATGTAAATCTAGAAGAAGAGACCAAGACGGAACTACTGTCTTCTGATGTCTACAATGACAAATCATTGAAAAGAATGGGATTTGTCAAAACTGAGGGCAAATGGACTCATAAAGGGAAAGAAATTCAAGATGAAAGTGGTCAAGACACTCCAACACCACTTAAAGGCAAAAGAATCCCTACACAAGCACCTCCAACAGAGCCTCCAGTTAGTCAACCTCCACCAATTCAAAGACCATCAGATCCTCCACTAAGACTTGAGAAGTGGCGGTTAAAATTTATTGAAGATAACATCATTAAAGCACTGTTCAATTCTGGAGTCTGCTGGAATTCAATAATTGATCTCACTGACTTGATAAAATAAGTAAAATCTGAACTCCAAGGATTGAGGCAACTGGCAGCTAATCAATAGAGGAGAATTACTGAAATTGAAAAATACTTGAAAGAACAAGAAAATTCTATTCAAGGCTCTATCCAAGAACTGAAGAAAGAACACACTCAACTTACTGGCTCTATCTCTACACTAAACAGCAAGATTGAGAAGTTGATGGAAGAGCAAAAGAAGGTCAGTCTGGACCTTCATCCTCAAAATCTTGAACCTAGACTGAACTTAGAATGAACCCAATATTTTCAAAACACAACTTTGTTTCATGTCTATTTGGCACACTTGTATACTGACTGATACCAATTGATACCATTTGTATCTTTTTGATTGATCAAGTGTACTTCATTTATCAATTGCAATGAATACTTACCCATCTTGAAAATTATGTTTTCTTGGACTGTATGTTGCTCTGATACATATATTGAGTCTGATATCCTTTCTCCTTAACACAACTGTTAACTAATCCTTAATGTTTAAGCTCACAAGAAAGAGGAAAATTGAAATTATTTTTTTTTCTTCCTTTTGTTGATGACAAAAAGGGGGAGAAATGTGAAAAGAATTCTAATATGAGAAATGAACATGGACTTCAGCTTTTATTTTTGTTGAAATTATTTTTTTTTCTTCTTTTTATTTTTGGCACACAAAAGTGAAGCATTTTCAGCTTTCACTAAACTGTATAAAAAGATTTCAAATGAACATGGACTGCAAACCATCAAGACTAGTCGTGATCATGGATTGAATTTGGAAATCATAACTTTTGTGCACTAAGAACACCACAACAAAATGGTGTTGTAGAGAGAACGAATAGAACTCTTACTGAAATGGCTAAGACTATGTTATGTGAAAGTAACTTACCTAAGTATCTTTGGGCTGAAGCTATAAACACAGTCTGTCATGTTCTTAACAGAGTTACTATTAGGTATTCTAAAGAAAACTCCTTATGAGCTTTTGAAAAATAAGAAACCAAATCTTTCATACTTTCATGTTTTTGGTTGTAATTGTTTTGTTCTAAATAATGGCAAAGACAACTTGGGAAAGTTTGATTCTAAATCAGATGAATTTATTTTTCTTGGATATTCTTCATTAAGCAAAGCATATAGAATATTCAACAAGAGAACTCTAGTCATAGAAGAGTCAATACATGTTATTTTTAATGAATCTAATGACCCTTCTTCAAGAAAGAATGTAGATCTCGATGATGATGCAGAAGAACTCAACAAGCAAATCGAAGAGTTAACCCTAAAAGATGTTTCTGCATCTGAAAATTCAGAACATGATGAAAATCAAGGAGAATAAGATCAAATGCTTAACGATAAAACTAGTCTACCAAAATAATGGAGGTATGCACATAGTCATCCTAGAGACTTAATAATTAGTGATCTTTCATAAGGCATTAGGACTAGATCTTCTATTAGAGATGTTTGTAATCACCTTGTATTTGTTTCTCAAATAGAACCAAAATCTTTTGAAGACGCTGAAAAAGATAACAATTGGTTAATGGTTATGCAAAAAGAACTAAATCAATTTGAAAGAAATAATGTTTGAAATTTGGTTAGAAGGCCTAAAAATATTTCTGTAATTGGGACAAAATGGGTTTTCAGAAATAAATTAAATGAAGATGGAATTGTAATTAGAAATAAGGCTAGATTAGTTGCTAAAGGATATAATCAAGAAGAAGAAATTGATTTTGATGAAACTTTTGCACCTGTAGCTAGACTTGAAGCTATTAGGCTATTACTTACATTTGCATGCTTTATGGACTTTAAATTATTTTAGATGGATATCAAAAGTGCATTTCTAAATGGTTTCATAACTGAAGAAGTTTATGTAGAACAGCCATCCGGATTTGAAAATCATAAACTTCCAGATCATGTCCTTAAATTGAACAAAGCATTTTATGGCTTGAAGCAAGCTCCTAGAGCTTGGTATGGTAGACTAAGCAACTTTTTAATAAAGAGTAATTTTTCAAGAGAAAATGTTGATAAAACTCTGTTTGTTAAAAAGAAAAATGCTGACATTCTAATTGTTCAAATATATGTTGATGATATTATATTTGGTGCTACTAATGAAAGTTGATGTGAAGAATTTGCTAAGCTCATGCAAAGTGAGTTCGAGATGAGTTTGATGGGTGAATTCAACTTCTTCCTTGGACTCCAAATTAGGCAAACAAGAGATGAAATTTTCATCTGCCGAAGCAAGTACACAAAGAAAATCTTAAAGAAGTTTAGTATGGAAGATTCAAAATCAATAGGTACTCCTATGAGCCTCTCTGCTAAATTAGAAAAAGATGAGCATGGTAAATCTCTTGATTCAAAGCTGTATAGAGGAATGATTGGATCTTTACTTTATCTTACAGCAAGTAGACCAGATATAATGCATAGTGTTTGTATGTGCGCAAGATAACAAGTAAATCCTAAAGAATCATACTTAATTATTATTAAAAGGATATTAAGATACTTAAAATGAACACAACACTTAGGCTTATGGTATTCTAAGACATTTACAATTGACTTAATTGGATATTCAGATGCTGATTTTGCTGGTTGTAGATTAGATAGAAAAAGTATAAGTGGAACTTGTCAATATTTTGGAACGAACTTAATTTCTCGGTATAGCAAGAAACAAAATTCCATAACATTATCTACAGTTAAGGCTGAATATATTGCTGCAGGAAGTTGCTATGCTCAAATTCTGTGGATTAAGCAATAACTTGAGAACTATGACATAAAACAAAATAAAATTTTTATAAGGTGTGACAACACTAGTGCCATAAATCCGACTAAAAATCCCATACAACAGTCAAGATCTAAACATATAGAAATCATACATCATTTCATAAGAGATCATGCTCAAAATGGAGATATAAAAATAAAATTTATAAATACTGATAAACAAATTGCAGATATTTTCAATAAACCCCTTAATGAAGAAGTATTTTGTAAATTTAGAGGTGAATTATGCATTTGTGATCCATTTTGATGACTAATTATGAATGATAAATTGTGTATTTTGATTGACTATTATTGGTTGAATTTTAGTTGATTTGATCCGTGGTTTACCATTGAGTTTTAAATCTTATCCAAAATGATTTTGTCTCTTGAACAGTCTGAGGAGACGACTCATGTAAATGAGGAGTCGACTCATGTAGTAAGGGACGACTCTTAAGTTAAAAGAGTCGACCCCTAACTTACAGGAGACGACTCTTAAGTTAAAAGAGTTGACTCCTAGTCTATAGGAGATGACTCATGAGTTGAATAAGTCGACTAAAGTGGAAACTATTTGAAATGGATTCTAAAAGGCTTTTTCTCTCTCTCTCTCTGAAACGTTGAACTTGAAACATTTCATACCCCTTAGAGCATCTTTTTATCTTCAAACTCTTCTTTAAACAAAAACCTCCAAAATCCTAAAAAACCTTTCCGAGGTTCTGATTGATCTTCCAATGGTAAGAAGAAAGCAAGTTACAACCAAACCAAAGAGAAAGAACACCGTTCCACTAGAGCAAAATCTAAAGGATATGGATTGGGAATACTTATGCTCACTGAATATGCCAACCTACCCAGACCTGGTATGAGAGTTCTACAATAATGCCAGATATGGACAAGGACAAATCTCGTCCAAGGTAAAAGATGTCTCCATTTTGATTAGTGAAGAGATTCTTAGAGATACCCTTCGAATTCCAAATGATGGAGAAAATAGAGATCACCTAGAGAATATGAATGAAAGGATAAGTACCATTCTGAATAGAGAAGTCACAGGAGATTGGACTGAAATCAGTGCCAATCAACTGAATGCTAAGATGCGTTTGCTGCATCACATGATCAACAAAATGTTCTTCCCAAAGATAGAAAAATTTGATCATGTTTCAGAAAGGGATATACTGGTAATGCACCATATTATACAAGGACTCCCACTGAACCTACCCTGCTTGATGATCAAATATATAGAAGCTCAAGGACAGAGAAAAGGAGCTTCACTTCCTTATGGTATGGTCTTAACTTAAGTCTTCTGTTACTTCAATGTAAATCTAGAAGAAGAGACCAAGATGGAACTACTATCTTCTGATGTCTACAATGACAAATCATTGAAAAGAATGGGATTTGTCAAAACTAAGGGCAAATGGACTCATAAAGGAAAAGAAATTCAAGATGAAATGGTCAAGACACTCCAACACCACTTAAAGGCAAAAGAATCCCTACACAAGCACCTCCAATAGAGCCTACAGTCAGTCAACCTCCACCAATTCAAAGACCATCAGATCCTCCACTAAGACTTGAGAAGTGGCGGTTAAAATTTATTGAAGATAACATCATTAAAGCACTGTTCAATTCTGGAGTCTGCTGAAATTCAGTAATTGATCTCACTGACTTGACAAAAGAAGTAAAATCTGAACTCCAAGGATTGAGGCAACTGGCAGCTAATCAACAGAGGAGAATTACTAGAATTGAAAAATATTTGAAAGAACAAGAAAATTCTGTTCAAGGCTCTATCCAAGAACTGAAGAAAGAACACACTCAGCTTACTGGCTCTATCTCTACACTAAACAACAAGATTGAGAAGCTGATGGAAGAGCAAAAGGAAGATCAGTCTGGACCTTCATCCTCAAAATCTTGAACCTAGACTGAACTTAGAATGAACCCCATATTTTCAAAACACAACTTTGTTTCATGTCTATTTGGCACACTTGTACACTGACTGATACCAATTGATACCATTTGTATCTTTTTGATTTATCAAGTGTACTTCATTTGTCAATTGCAATGAATACTTACCCATCTTGAAATTTTGTTTTCTTGGACTGTATGTTGCTCTGATACATATATTGAGTCTGATATCCTTTCTCCTTAACACAACGGTTAACTAATCCTTAATGTTTCAGCTCACAAGAAAGAGGAAAATTGAAATTATTTTTTTTTCTTCCTTTTGTTGATGACAAAAAGGGGGAGAAATGTGAAAAGAATTCTAATATGAGAAATGAACATGGACTTCAGCTTTTATTTTTGTTGAAATTATTTTTTTTTCTTCTTTTTATTTTTGGCACACAAAAGTGAAGCATTTTCAGCTTTCACTAAACTGTATAAAAAGATTTCAAATGAACATGGACTGCAAACCATCAAGACTAGTCGTGATCATGGATTGAATTTGAAAATCATAACTTTTGTGCACTAAGAACACCACAACAAAATGGTGTTGTAGAGAGAATGAATAGAACTCTTACTGAAATGGCTAGGACTATGTTATGTGAAAGTAACTTACCTAAGTATCTTTTGGCTGAAGCTATAAACACAGTCTGTCATGTTCTTAACAGAGTTACTATTAGGTCAATTCTAAAGAAAACTCCTTATGAGCTTTTAAAAATAAAAAACCAAATCTTTCATACTTTCATGTTTTTGGTTGTAATTGTTTTGTTCTAAATAATGGCAAAGACAACTTGGGAAAGTTTGATTCTAAATCAGATGAATTTATTTTTCTTGGATATTCTTCATTAAGCAAAGCATATGAATATTCAACAAGAGAACTCTAGTCGTAGAAGAGTCAATACATGTTATTTTTGATGAATCTAATGACCCTTCTTCAAGAAAGAATGTAGATCTCGATGATGATGCAGAAGAACTCAACAAGCAAATCAAAGAGTTAACCCTAAAAGATGTTTCTGCATCTGAAAATTCAGAACATGATGAAAATCAAGGAGAATAAGATCAAATGCTTAACGATAAAACTAGTCTACCAAAATAATGGAGGTATGCACATAGTCATCCTAGAGACTTAATAATTAGTGATCTTTCATAAGGCATTAGGACTAGATCTTCTATTAGAGATGTTTGTAATCACCTTGTATTTGTTTCTCAAATAGAACCAAAATCTTTTGAAGAAGCTGAAAAAGATAACAATTGGTTAATGGTTATGCAAAAAGAACTAAATCAATTTGAGAGAAATAATGTTTGAAATTTGGTTAGAAGGCCGAAAAATATTTCTGTAATTGGGACAAAATGGGTTTTCAGAAATAAATTAAATGAAGATGGAATTGTAATTAGAAATAAGGCTAGATTAGTTGCTAAAGGATATAATCAAGAAGAAGAAATTGATTTTGATTAAACTTTTGCACCAGTAGCTAGACTTGAAGCTATTAGGCTATTACTTACATTTGCATGCTTTATGGACTTTAAATTATTTTAGATGGATATCAAAAGTGCATTTCTAAATGGTTTCATAATTGAAGAAGTTTATGTAGAACAGCCATCCGGATTTGAAAATCATAAACTTCCAGATCATGTCCTTAAATTGAACAAAGCACTTTATGGCTTGAAGCAAGCTCCTAGAGCTTGGTATGGTAGACTAAGCAACTTTTTAATAAAGAGTAATTTTTCAAGAAAAAATGTTGATAAAACTATGTTTGTTAAAAAGAAAAATGCTGACATTCTAATTGTTCAAATATATGTTGATGATATTATATTTGGTGCTACTAATGAAAGTTGATGTGAAGAATTTGCTAAGCTCATGCAAAGTGAGTTCAAGACGAGTTTGATGGGTGAATTCAACTTTTTCCTTGGACTCTAAATTAAGCAAACAAGAGATGGAATTTTCATCTGCCAAAGCAAGTACCAAAGAAAATCTTAAAGAAGTTTGGTGTGGAAATTCAAATCAATAGGTACTCCTATGAGCCTCTTTGTAAATTAAAAAAAGATAAGCATGGTAAATCCCTTGATTCAAAGCTGTATAGAGAAATGATTGGATCTTTACTTTATCTTACAGCAAGTAGACCTGATATAATGCATAGTGTTTGTATGTATGCAAGATATCAAGTAAATTATAAAGAATCATACTTAATTGTTGTTAAAAGGATATTAAGATACTTAAAAGGAACACAACACTTAGGCTTATGGTATTCTAAGACATTTACAATTGACTTAATTGGATATTCAGATGCTGATTTTGCTGGTTGTAGATTAGATAGAAAAAGTACAAGTGGAACTTGTCAATTTTTTGGAACAAACTTAATTTCTTGGTTTAGCAAGAAACAAAATTCATAGCATTATCTACAGTTGAGGCTGAATATGTTGCTGCAGGAAGTTGCTATGCATAAATTCTGTGGATTAAGCAATAACTTGAGGACTATGACGTAAAGCAAAATAAAATTTTTATAAGGTGTGACAATACTAGTGCTATAAATCTGACTAAAAATCCCATACAACACTCAAGATCTAAACATGTCGAAATCTACATCATTTCATAAGAGATCATGCTCAAAATGGAGATATAAAAATAAATTTATAAATACTAATAAATTGCAGATATTTTCAATAAACCTCTTAATGAAGAAGTATTTTGTAAATTTGGAGGTGAATTATGCATTTGTGATCCATTTTGATGACTGATTATGAATGATAAATTGTGTATTTTGATTGACTATTATTGGTTGAATTTTAGTTGATCTGATCCGTGGTTTACAATTGAGTTTTAAATCTTATTCAAAAAGATTTTGTCTCTTGAACAGTCTGAGGAGACGACTCATGTAAATGAGGAGTCGACTCATGTAGTAAGGGACGACTCTTAAGTTAAAAGAGTCGACCCCTAACTTACAGGAGACGACTCTTAAGTTAAAAGAGTCGACTCCTAGTCTATAGGAGATGACTCATGAGTTGAATAAGTCGACTAAAGTGGAAACTATTTGAAATGGATTCTAAAAGGCTTTTTCTCTCTCTCTCTTAAAACGTTGAATCTGAAACATTTCATACCCCTTAGAGCATCATTTTATCTTCAAACTCTTCTTTGAACAAAAACCTCCAAAATCCTAAAAAACCTTTTCGAGGTTCTAATTGATCTTCCAATGGTAAGAAGAAAGCAAGTTACATCCAGACCAAAGAGAAAGAACACCGTTCCACTAGGGCAAAATCTAAAGGATATGGATTGGGAATACTTATGCTCACTGAATGTGCCAACCTACCCAGACCTGGTATGAGAGTTCTACAACAATGCCAGATATGGACAAGGACAAATCTCGTCCAAGGTAAAAGATGTCTCTATTTTGATTAGTGAAGAGATTCTTAGAGATACCCTTCGGATTCCAAATGATGGAGAAAATAGAGATCACCTAGAGAATAGGAATGAAAGGATAAGTACCATTCTGAATAGAGAAGTCACAGGAGATTGGACTGAAATCAGTGCCAATCAACTGAATGCTAAGATGCGTTTGCTGCACTGTACCAC